>NC_044311.2:82981803-83084084 GCF_007474595.2 Lynx canadensis | reverse complement strand
AAGAAAGAAAAAAGAAAGAAAGAAAGAAGAAAGAAAGAAAGAAAGGAAGAGTGAGTCTTGGGGACCTCCTCCAGACATAGAAAATCAGAATTCTGCATGTGGGATTAGGAATTTGTGTTTTAAACACTTAAGTACAGGTACTTCAGCTGATTCATTTACATACTAGAGTTTAAAAACTACCACTCTAACCTACCAGTATAAGGAAGAGTGATTGCAAGAACCACACTGACTGTGCTACCCCTATCTGCTCAGGAGATGATGTACAGTTGATAACTGGCATTCCGGTTCAAGTCTGACCAGCATTATGCCACACACTTCACACTTTTTCTTTCATATCATTTTAATACATTTTTGAGGTGGGACTACTATAACCTTCATTATAAAAATGAGGAACCTGGCCTTAAAGGTGTAAGAAGTAAGAGATGGCAAAATTGAGATAAACCCTAAAATATCTTTTCACCTTATCAAACCATATTAGAATAAATTTTATTTACTGTATGTAACAAAAGTTGCTGAGAAAAGGAAAGACAAATTTGTTCTAACTGTGGGTAGGGGTCCTTCACATTTGTTTTGAACTGACTAGAGGAGAAATGTCGATTTAAAAGCAATGGAATTCTATGTTATTACCATCATCATCACCAGCATCATCATCCAGAAGCACTCTCAAGCTCCTTTTCACTGAGCTATGTGTGCAGTGCACCTTGCAAATATAGAAATGCTATATCAGTTTGCTTGGTAGTAATAATGGATTTGGTAATTGGATTTCAGAAAACACTGCAACAACTCTCGTTTGATATCTTACAAAATCCCAACCCGGAGGCAGTGTCTCAGTGGTAGATTTAGGATTGGGCAGAGGCAAGGTGACCTTGATTTTGTTGCATACGAAGCTGCCGTGGGCTTGCAGAATCCTAACAACTTACTCTGTATACACTTTATCTTTCTTTGTTTTATGAGCTATGAGAAGGTGTCTTCTGGACACAATTTATTACATTAGGCAGGAGGATTTGTGAAAAAGTCATTTTTGTCACTTTGGTAGTAATACATAATGTAACAACATCATTATATTATTTTAGTAGTAAATATTGTAAGTAATTAATGTAGTATGCTACATATCATATTTTCTCATTGATGATGATACATCTTTAGGTGTTCAAGGGCACTGATTATCCTGGTTTAATTTTATGTTCCTCAATACATTTTTCATATAATAGAAAATTAAGACAACCATATAATTTATCATCTAAACCTCAATAATTTTCAAGTAAAATGGGGCATCGTTAAGAATGTTGTCAGGACTGTAGACAAAAACTGGAATTTTACTCGGCAAATTGTATGTATAGTCACTGCATATTAAATGATGAAAAGGCATACAAATTAGTTATCACATTATCTGAGAAACCACAGGGTCAGAGCTCATGAACTGCCTCATAACTGATAATAGAAACCATCTTTCTTGATCCGTTCTTATATTATTTACCTCTTTATTTTAAGAGCAATTCAGTGGCAGAAATAGAAGGCAACTGAAGAATAATGTGAGGGAAAAAAAAAACCTAGATAGGGCAATATCTATATGCTAATATTTGCTTGTTAACCATTTCTTTCACTATTCCCAAAATAGAGTTTTTAAAAATGGCATTCTGCTTCAGTAAGAGTGCTTTGTGTTGTTTTTAAGTATAGTCACTGTAAGTTTCCTAGGTAACCTGTAATATTCAGTGTTCAGGCGCCTTTGATAAGTCAAATGTGTTGAAGGTATGTAGCTATAAGAAACTGGTTTACCTTAGATGATTCCAAAATGTCTCTAATGTGGTTTTATTTGATCTGAAATTATCAGTGACCTCAGATTCACTCTACTAAGCTACCTACCTCTGATCTAGGGGAGAGTATGGTCAGAGGTACAGCACAGAATATATAGGGATGAGTAAGGATGGTCTATTCAGCTGAAAAGGACAGGAATGAAAGATTCCCAATGGCATCACAATGGAGATACTGAGTTTTAATTCAACACTCATTTTTTCTGATTTTAATGCCTAGTTCCTTTTGCAGGAAAGATAATGAAAGGGTGTTGAGTTTTAGCCTATGTTCACAAACAGCCAGAATGAGCAAGCTATTTGGTGATAAAACAGCCAAACTGGCTGATTAAATATATTTTCCATTTTCCAACTTGTTCTATTGGGATGATTTGATAGGTACCGGCCAATGTAGTCATAAACATACATGTGAATCTTTAATGCCATATGCCATAAAAGTGTTATGTATTGATAATGTCTTTTCATCTTTGAGTCTAGAGGAAAGACAAGACATATTTTCACAATTCATTTGATAGAGGCCAACTGTAGCTTCTGGGGGACATGACACCAGAGCTAGGTAAAATGTGACGTACAAGAACAAATGCTAATTATTATTCTTTCCTGTTGAGTTCCCAGATGCTGACATTTTAGTATTGAAAAACACAAATCTGGAATCCAAGGATTATCATGTTCAAGGAGTTTACAAAATCCTTCCAAATAGCTACAAAGGTATTTGCAGTAGGAAGTTGATTCTCTTCTAGATATTCTCATAAGCTGTTTTCAGCAAAAGCACCTTATCGAAGTCTCTCCAGTGGAGTTGGTTATCACGAAAAATGTGTCTCAGGGGTCTTTGTTGAGCATAAGAGACCAAGAAACCTTGCTTTCATTGATTTTCTTTCACCCTCAGGTAGTACTGTTATCCCCACATTGATGCCCCATTCAGTATGGCCCCACCGAGTTTCCCAAGCCCAGCCTTTCTCAGTTTATTTACATTCTCTCCAGATTTATGGCCAGTGCCTAAATATGCATCACACTTAGCATTTCTCTTTCACTCTTTACTCCTGCAATTTCCTCTTCTTATTACCCCTTTTCTGGTCAAAACTGAGTTTGAATTCTAAGGCATCTCAAATGCCTATCTTTCTATTTCACAAAAGGTTTTTTTCTTGTTTTCTGTGTTCTTATTGCATGTGTGTGTGTTTGTCTTCTCTAAATCCTCACACCATTTAGCCTTTATGGTATTCAAATTACAATTGCTGTTTTATGATTGTTGTATCCTACCTTTATACTGATAGCCATTACTGAAAACAAAGATTGCATCTCAAATATCTTTGTAATATTACTTCCTTATATTTTATGGATCAGTAAATGTTTGTTGACCTGAATTACATTTTACTTTTAGATGTCTAAGACTTGGACTATATTTCTTTCTTTATATTAGCCATGAACATTGTTCCCCCAATTTGCTCTATCTTTAAGTTTTTCTGAATCACTTCATCTAAAGTTTGGTTATTTGAAAGACTACTTATGATGTTCTAAAGGCCCATGCATTTGGTTCCTATGCTGTTGGTATCTCTTTCACCTTCCAATACCACTGGTGTTTGTATATGTTTCTTAGTCTAAAGATGCTGAATACTTACATGTGCTGTCATGATTCCCACAGTATCTCTCATTTGAGAAAGGCCAGTGTCTTATGAAACAAGTCCTGTTAAACTCTATTTACTATTAGGTAATCATAACATTTAAACCTAGTCACCATCTTCACTTCAATAAATCTTTGATAAAACTCAAAAATAAAACCCCTAGTTACCATTTTCCCATTGGCTGATCTCTGGAACATGAAAAATGTTTAGTGGAAAAAGAAATACTAATAATGTATGAATAGGGGCGTTCGTTTTGGGAGTGAGGTTTTATCGAAGAGAAAAAGTCATCCTACTCAAATAAAGACAGAACTCAGAGAATTGCATGTTCTTGATAGAATCCAGTTAGTACCAAAGATAAACTGCTCGGTTTGGCTAAGACCCAGTCTTAGCTCATTACCAGTACTCTTCTCTTTAAACCAAGTTCTCATGGAATCACATAAGCACATTAATTTTCTTCTTTGTCTTTCACATGTTTGAGACAAGGTCTTTTAAGGTACTTGTGGTTGACATATGTTCAGAAGGCTTCATTGTATCTCACTTTACCTGATAAAGAGCTGATGATAGAGGAACCACCTTGAAGATGTAAAGGAGAGGTTTTCTTAATTATCTTTTTCAGTAAGCTGCTGGAATATTGAATATAATGCTTCCAATTGATTTAAAATCTTTTAAAGAAATTTTTGAAAACATTTTTGTGTCTGTAGATATTTAGGGTATTTTTATGCAATGAAATATTTGCTAATTGTCCATAGCTTACCATATTTTTACCTCCTAGAAAGCAATTATTATTATTTTTGCTAACTGAATCAGTTCCTGACTGACTATGAATATTTTGTGTGTGTGTGATGTGTGTATGTGCATGCACATGAGTGTGTGCATCCCAGTATGTCAAGTGATATATGAGAGGTGGGATAAACACCTAAGTTAGGCTAGAGTAGGTATAAACTACTTTAGATTTGATGTATCAGAAAAGAAAGATCTCAGGGGGACTTGATCCTTGAGACAGTTACAGCATGAGAAGAATTTGGAGTAAGTGGTAACAGAAGAGAAGATTTGGACAATTCAAGTGGAAAGAAAGCATAAAGTTAAAACGTAAAGTTAAAAATAAATATGGAGTAGGGAAGTTTAAGGTATAGGAAATTGTTTACAGTTTAAGATTGCAATGGAAGTTGAATGGTGAGATAAAAGTGTAGGAAGATAGGGGTGCCTGGGTGGCTTAGTCGGTTAAACATCTGACTTCAGCTCAGGTCATGGTCTTGCAGTTCATGAGTTCCAGCCCCGTGTCAGGCTCTGTGCTGACAGCTCAGAGCCTGGGGCCTGCTTCAGATTCTGTGTGTCCCTCTGTCTGTGCCCCTCCCCTGCTCACATTCTGTCTGTCTGTCTCTCTCTCTCTAAAATAAACATTAAAAAAAATTGTAGGAAGATAGGTAAGAACCAGGTCATGGAATGTGTTTGATACTGGATGGAGTAAACTGAACTTACTTACTCAGTGGTGAGTCCCTGAAGAAATCTGAGCTGTGGTAGTTTATGACCTGGTTTACACTTTAGGAAGATTAAACTGTCAAC
Organism: Lynx canadensis; assembly: GCF_007474595.2. Classification (NCBI taxonomy): domain Eukaryota; kingdom Metazoa; phylum Chordata; class Mammalia; order Carnivora; family Felidae; genus Lynx; species Lynx canadensis. Next base: position 83,079,094 of record NC_044311.2, on the reverse strand, counting down.
AGTATATATGATTGATTGAAGTGAGTAGGTATTAGAGGCAGGGAAGCTAGTTAGGAAACAATTTTAATAATCAAGATAAGAAGTAAGGAGAGCCTGAACTGGAACTGTGGTGGTGGGACTGTAAGGAAATAATGTGTGTGAGTAATACTGAGAAGGTGGCCGGAACACTGGAAAGGAAAATGATACCTGAAGCTTGGTTGGTATCCTTTTTTTTGTCATAATCACAAACAAGAAATGTAAATGTATCTGTCAGAAATGGAAAAATTAGGTGTAGGAAAATGAAAAGAGCTCAGTTAGGGGTCAGCAAATGCATAATGAAGTACAAGATGGGTCACTTAACTCAGTGAAAAACAGGCTATGGTACAGACAGATAAAGTCGTCCGTGTTACAGTGTAGTGGGTCTGAAACTTGAATGAGGACCAGAATCATCTGGAATGATTATTAAAATGTAGATTCCTGAACCCTGTGCCCAGAGTTTCTGATTGTGTAGGTCTAAGTGTGGCCAGGTAAGTTACATTTCTTATGTATCCCAACGTAAGGTTGATGTTACTAGTCAATAACTTTGAAAATATCTATTATTCTGCCCAAACAAATGTACCATGAGGCACATGGGAATCATTTGAAGGGCCTTACAAACATACCTGGGCTCATACCACATTAAATAATTCTAGGTGGCTTTTTTTTTCTTGAGTTCCTCAGGTGATCCCAATGAAGAGCCAGACTGAAAACACTACTCAGCTCTTCTGGTATTTAAGAAGATAAAAATTTGGATTATATGTAAATGTTGCTAATTGTTATAACATTGTATTGTCCAAAGAAAACAAGTTTGGCTAGTTGGCACTTCTGCATTTGTCAACCCATCTACATTGACTAGGTGTGACATGTAGCTTAGGCAGATGATAGGCATATGGCATCTCACTGAAATGTAGGGCCAGGACATGGAAACTAGGCTTGCATCGTGGCCATAGATGTGGGTATGTGTCTATCACCTTATAAATGTGGAATATATCTAGAAATCAAATGAAAACCAGAATGTTTTATATTGTCCAAGTTATTTGGACATGTTTATATTTGGAATGTTTTATATTGTCCAAGTCTCTTTTGTTTTTACCTTTGCCCATTTTTAGTCTAAGTACTTTGTTGTATATGCAGCCATGGATTATATCACCCAGATTAACCAGCCCAAATGATGCCTCCATTTTCTTTTCACATGTGACAGATGCCCTCCCATAAGATGAACTCAAAGTTAGTGTCTTCTGTTTATCCTCAGACATTTCACTTTTTAGGTCCATGATACCATTTGGCTTTGTGACTGAGAATATTGGCAAGAACTCATTAATAAGTCACAAGTTAGACGTTATTAGTGGGAGTAATCTGAATTTGATTCTTTTAAATCTTTTTTTTTTTTGAGAGAGAAAGAAAGAAAGAAAGAAAGAAAGAAAGAAAGAAAGAAAGAAAGAAAGAGAAATGGGTGCCTGGGTGGCTCAGTCATTTAAGTGTCTGACTCTTAATTTGATCCCAGGTCATGATGTCAAGGTCGTGAGATCGAGCCCCACGTTGGTCCCCATATTCTCTTTCTAAATGATTATTTTTAGAGGGAGAGAGAGTGCACAAGCACATGAGCAGGGGGAGGGACAGAGAGAGAGGGACAGAGAGAGAGAATCCCAAGTAGGCCCTGCACTGTCAGCACAGAGCCTGACACGGAGCTTGACCCTGTGAACAGTGCAACCATGGCCTGAGCCAAAATCAAGAGTTGGACTCTTAACCAACAGAGCCACCCAGCCAGCCTTGAATCTGATCTTTTTAAAATCAGATTGGAAAAAGAACATTGTGAATGTTTACAAAACTGTTTAGAGCAAAACATTTAGAAAAAAATATCTTCAATTTGACTTTACATCTTTTGCTTAATAAAATACTAAAACTTAATTATATGTTATTCATTAAAGCACTTTAAAAATGATGGTAAAAAACCTTGCTAGTCATTGAGATATATTCTCACAGAATATTGTGCAACACCATGTGTTTTCTTTGATTTCCATTTCTATTTACCCACAGTAATAGAGTCTAACTCATGTGCTCACTGTAGGGTGGAAAAGTTTTCTTTCTTGCCTTCTAGGTTCTTTGACTGTTCTAATAATTAAATTGATGTAAGACAGATTAATAGGAGAAAAATAAACAAAAGTTGAATAACGTATACCTGCTGTATACATGTGAGAGACACAGGAAAACAATGTAACTTCCCGAATGACAGAAGCCATCGCCTTAGCTACCATCCCCAGCTTAAGATATAAGATGTTGGGGTTGGGGTGCCTGGGTGGCTCACTTGGTTAAGCGTCAGACTTTGGCTTAAGCTTCTGACTTGGGTCAGGTCATGATCTTATGGTTCAGGAGTTTGAGCCTCCTGTTGGGCTCTGTGCTAACAGCTCAGAGCCTGGAGCCTGCTTCAGATTCTGTTTCTTCCTCTCTCTCTGATCGTCCCCCATTCACATTCTTTCTCTCTCTCTCTCTCTCTCTCTCTCTCTCTCTCTCTCTCTCCCTGCTTCAGATTCTGTTTCTTCCTCTCTCTCTGATCGTCCCCCACTCACATTCTTTCTCTCTCTCTCTCTCTCTCTCTCTCTCTCTCTCTCTCTCTCTCTATCTCTCTTTCTCTCAAATAAATAAACATTAAAAAGAAATAAAAAAAATAAAAGATGTTGGGTGCGGGCAGTCAGTTATGGGAAGTTACCATAAAAGCACAGTAAACAAAGGTAATGTTGTTGTACAGATTTAAGTCATTGTTCTCTTCATTGCTAAGGGTTCTCAAAGTTTAATCATTCCCCTTTTCTTGGTTCCAGAGGAAGATACCCTTACAAAGGGAGATTTCCCTTACGCTGGTAAATGTCTCCTGCAAAAGGGTAACTTCTCAGTTTCCAGAGCTTTATCTGTGTCTGTTTTTATTTTTGTTTTTATTCTTTTAAATCACCTGCTTAAAATAATCAGTATGCCAAAGAAGCATATTTTAGGGTAACATAAAATCACCACCGCTTTTCCTCCTGGATTAGTCCCTTGTGCTTGGTTTGACTTTGATGACCAGCTGGTACCAAGTGAAGAGTGACAATTAAGCCAAACTTGAGAAGAGTATGGAAAAAGTTAATTCTTGAGTCTAGAAAAATAATGGTCACAATGAAAACAACAGCAGACACTTATGTAGTACTTACTGTGCCAGGCACTGTTTTATGTATATTACACATATTAACACATTTAATTCTCCAAACAAACCTATGCAGGATAAGGAAACTGAGACCAAGAGTGGTGACTAAGCTATTAAGTGGCAAGGTGGGGATGGACGGGCCAAGGGCAGGCCATGCCAAAATGGGCCACTTTGGCATGAACAGTATTTCAAATTAAAAGCAATCCAAACCCAGCAGATTCAGAAAAAGCTCTTTACCTCCCCTTCAACAGCCTGCTTTACCAGGAAGAGAGCTGTTAACAGAGATGCCTCTTTACCTAAGAAACATAGCTGCATAATACTACAACCCTTGTTTCCAAACATCTCCTTCTACCTTCCTGCTAATGATTTTTCTCCCCTTTGTACTCTGAAAATTGTACTCCTCCCCTTAGCTTCAAGTTACCTATTTTTGGAATTTCCATGTCTGTGTGGATTCCCCATATGTATACTATTAAATTTGATTTTTTCCAGTTAATCTGTCCTACATAAATTTGATTCTTCACCCAGCTAGAAGGACCTTGAGGGATAGAGAAAATTCTTCCTCCACAACAGGGACTTCAATTCTAGTCTGTCTGATTCAAAACAAATGTTCTTATTCATTCTCCTAGCATATTCTTGATGTATAGAAAGTACATGTTTTTCTTGACATACAGATTAAAAAATAGAACAAACAGAATAAAATCATCAAATTATCTTCAATGAATTTATCTTGTCACACTCATAATATTCAATTATTACAAAAACTTATCACCCAGTGCAGTGAAAAAAAACATTGTGAAATGAAGTGATGGATTGGAAACCAGAGCTTACTTTTAGGTCTCCTGTGCATTGTCTGTAGTAGACTAAATAAATACTGCCTTTCTCTGGGTCTTCCTTTTCCTCACCTCAGAGTGTTGGTCTTGAAGATTCTTTTTTGAACTCCAAAATCTTATGAATTAAATTTGTTTCTAAGATAAAATGAAAAAAAGGACATGAGCATTGTCTGGAAATTGTTTTCTACCTCGACAGCTATTGTTTAGAAAATACTGTTGATAATTTTCTGAATATGAAAGTTTTCACAGAAGTTTCTAGTTTTCTGGCATTTTATTTATTTTTTTATGTTTATTTATGTTTGAGAGAGAGAGACAGAGAGCCAGTGGGGAAGAGGCAGAGAGAGAGGGAGACACAGAATCTGAAGCAGGCTCCAGGCTTTGAGCTGTGAGCACAGAGCCCAACACGGGGCTCGAACCCACAGATCATGAGATCATGACTTAACCAACTGAGCCACCCAGATGCCCCTTGATTTTCTGGCATTTTAAAGATATTGTTTATTATATGGTGTGAAGACATTTGTATTTTAATGGACAGCAAGTTTTTAAAAAATATATCTTAATTATATAATACATAATGTTTCGCAGAACAATGAGTAAATTCATTTACTTTCCATCTAAGAGGGATCCTATTTTGCATTCCAGACTAAAAGCTGAGAAAACAATTTCCCTCTTATTGTTAAAGACAATGGACAGTTAAACAGGGAGGGTCCTGGTTGACAAGGAATAACCTTCATTACCTGGCTGCATAGGTAACAAATGGCTTGATGTGACACTGTCCAATTTATAAGACATTCAGGTCAGCAGTAATTTGGGAATAGTTCTTTATGCCTGGAAAGAAAAGAAATAGTCACTTGGAGAAACATAAATGGAAACATATAAGTTACAAATTTTATGTAAGAAAAAAAATAGGGCTATTCTGTTACAGAATATGACCATACACAGTGCTGTCTTTGTAACAATGGTCTGGAAATTGGTTTCAGGGAGGAAAGTAAATATTCCTAAATTTATTATGAAATCTGAGCTCCTTATGGACTCTATTCCTTGGGTGTAACATAGTGCTTTGGACATGATAGTAAGTCAAATGTTTGAGCAACGAATGAATTATGACTACATTTAGCATTTAATATTGATAATAAGAAAGTGGGATGCATACAGAGGACAGCATGATGAGAAGGAATTTTAAAATTAAGTCATATGAAGAAAGGTTTAAAAATCTGGAAGTGTTAAATTAAGTTTTCAAGGAAACTAGAAAGCTGTTTTTGTGCAGCCAAAAAATTATAATATATCAAAGAGTTGGATTTGTTTCATATGACTTTAAGGGATAGAACTAGAAAAAAAAATTGGCAGAATCTTTTCTATACAGGAAAAAGATTTTGGAGGAAAGAAAAGAAGCAATCTAGCTGTTCAAAGATAGTCCTGGGCTATTTGGGAAGGCCCTAAGAGCCTCATAGATGGAAACCTGCTAAGAGAGTAGATAGAAATCAACAAGAGTGCTGTGGAGGGCATTCCGGTATTAAATAATCTCGCATTTATTGGTTTTAGGGGGCCTTTTTTTAAAAGGCTCATATGACTAGGAGTCAAGCACTTAAGTTTTGGACCCAATGCTATGAGTAATGAATAGTGTTGCGGAACAAGAATTCCTGTCCCCTCAAAGGTCCTTCTAACTGGACTAAGAATATCAAATTGGTGTGAGATAGAATAACAAAAGACAATTAAATTTAAGAGCATCCATATGGGGAATCCACACAGACATGGAAATTCCTAAGACAGACAAAATGAGGTATGTATGTCATTCTGAACTAAGGAGACGGGGGTAGGGGTTTGGGATTCCAGAGAGAAGGAATGCACTTCACAGGGCCATAAGAAGAGTAGATGTTCAATAATTAGATATTTGTCCTACTGTATAGATGGGTCACTCAGATAAATTTATCTCTGTTAATAACATTCATTCCGGGAAAGACCCTCAATTTAGATTCTTCTGTGTGGTTAAGGGAGGGACTAAAGTTTCTCTTGAGTCTGCAGAGTCTCAAGTGCCTTCAACTCAAAATAATCTACATGTCAATGTGGCACATTCTAGTGAGGGGCTGTCCTGAACCCCTCCGGTAGTAAGGGAAATCTTAATTGAAGAAACGTAATGGTTCTGATGAAGCATTGCCATGAGAAACCCGTCAATTATAATACTAAAGATTAGCACCTTGTAGTAGTGGAGCGAGAGTGAGAACAGCCTCTTAAGTTTCTGGATGATGAGTATTAAGCATTCTTCTCCCTTCCTTTCATCACTGGCTCAGGAAGACAGACTCTGGAATGGAGATTAGTGTGCAGCAGTTTTACTAGAGCGTGAAAGTGGTATCAACATCTATCAAAGGGAAGCCAAGAAATCTGGATTGAGCAGAGGAAGTGGTTAGATTACAATAAAGTTGTGATGGTATGCCTCAGTTTTGAAGCTCTAATAACAACTCTGAGCCCTTCTGAGCTGGGATGAGGAGGATGGGCCTCTCTACCTCCATGTTTTTCGGTCATTGGTCACCGAAGAGACCGTGACCTTGGGTGAGGCAGCTCTCTTCAGCTGACCTTCGCGGAACTGAGAGCATTAAGATATTTCTGCCAGCTGTGCTGCCAGTGGCTCAGGAGTGAGTCCTCCATCCTGAAGAGGGGTTTGGCTTGCACATGACAGTTCCCCAAACAACTGTTTTTATATAACTAAATTCAGAGGGGCAAATATACCTTACTCAGTGAATGATTCCAAAATTGGTCGTTTCCAACCATTCATGTGGTCACAGCTGTCAGTGCTGTTTGGCTTTGTCCTAATGTTCATATTTAAGACAACCATTGCCACTTGACCCAGTGTCAAGCTGGATAACTTAATGATGTTTATGATTTAGCATTTTTAACAAAGTTTAGTAAGTCAATTACCAACTCTCTTTCTCTGTGTTGGTTTACACTCTCATATAAGTTGCTTAATCATAACAATAAAAACTACTTGGAATACAGTAAAATGTGACCAAACTGGAAACCAGACTGCAGTTAGAGTTCTACTATTATTACAAACCTGTGTAATGTATGATAATGTTGGCTTTGGGCAGTCATTTCCCTCACTTCAGACCCTCCTTTGGCAAAAATAGCATTCTCTCCAAAATAGCATTTGCAAAAAAGAAAAAGAAGTAAAACACTCTAAGATTTATGGAAGAAAAGTTATTTTGCTTAATCAAATATTCACTATTGCCTTTAGTTATCATTTTTCTATTTGTTTCTGGGTTCTCCCACTTTTTTAAAGTTTATTTATTTACTTTTGAGAGAGCGAGAGAGAGAGAGAGAGCATGGGGGAGGGGCAGAGAGAGAGGGGGGAAGAGAGAGAATCCCAAGCAGGCTCTTCACTGTCAGCACAGAGCCCAACACGGGCTCGAACTCATGAACCACGAGATCATGACCTGAGCTGAGACCAAGAATCAGATGCTCAACTGACTGAGCCACCCAGGCGCCCCTCTCTCACTTATTAAATATAGAATATTGGGTAAATGTTTTGCCTTTTATGACTCCTAGTTTTCTCAACAGCAAATTCAATGTAACATTGATCTCACATGATTTTGTGAGGTATAAACAAAGGTGAATTTGTAAATACCTATGAAGCATGATGCATGATTGTGTGGGTGCTTGATTAATGCTACGGCCCCTGTCTCCATTGAGGAGAGTGCATCGGTGAATTGAGAAATGGCCTAATTAAGAGTTTGACAATTTAGTAATATGCATCATAATGTTTGTAAATTACATTGATACACAGGGAGGAAGGTAACTATTTAAGGATATGCAACTCCCTTTCCTTGGCTTGGGTTTATCTTCCCCTGGTACCTTCTGAAGTTCTCCAACCTTGGGCTCAGTCCTCAGAGACTAGGGTGAGCTCCCTCACAGTCACATGGCCACAGCCACCATAATGACCAGTGGAACTAGAAGCACCATTGGAATAAATCGACCACGAACATCCAGTCTACCCAGAGGCACTGCAGTCACATTACATAGGGGATGGTTTAGTTGCATCATAAAGTCTCTAGGCAGGCTGTCTCTCTGTTAGGCCACAGAAAGACAGTGCTTGTCATATTTGATAAATCAATTCTTTGGAACATAAAATTCTATACTAATAGATACTACAAGTTTCATAGATGAAGCAGTTAAGATGTAGTAAAACAAAGAGTTTGACTAGACCTATGAGCTGGCCTTGCCTCTTCCAAGCTGGGTGGTCTTAGGTAAGTCGCTGGACGTGTTGAAAACTGTCTCATCGTCATGGAGATAACATAGCAAAATTTACCTTAAAAATCACTTTGCAAATGAAAGAAATATTTATACATGAAGAAATAACATGAGATGAACATTGGTAAAATATAAGAACTTAATAATTCTTGTTGGGGGAAATTCTTATTGGGTGTGGAGTTCTAACCATTTAGAAGGTATTCCCTTTTCCAAGGGTGATTCCTCTACTGATTTATGCAGATCTCCCCACTGACTACAAATGCAGTTTCTAAAAAAAAAGAGTGGGAGGCACACTCTTTCAGCTCTGGCTCTGGCTCTGGGAAAGTTGTGCTTTGAAGGAAGAAGGGTGAGTGACAGCCTTTTCTTGCTAAAAGGGTAACAACATTCTGTGTGGAACCCTCTTCGACAGAACTTTTGACATTGATTAAGAATTGGCACATCATATCCTGACAAGTTTTGCCGGAGGAAGAATACGGGACAAAGACCATTGGTATTATAGCACGTCCAGGACTGGCACAGAGCACACAGCTTTGACAAGAGCAGTTGTCACAGCAGACAGGTCATTTGTTTCTGTTTCTCTTTATATTACACATCATTGATGCTACGCATCTTATCCCCATTATCTTTTTTTCCTTTTTCTTTCCTTCTTTTTTTTTCTTAAAGTCCCATTTCTGTGAATTTTTGTGTTGAAGAAAATATGCAAGGAGAGATTATCAGGCTCCAGGATGTCACAAAGGGAGGGACATTATTTGTGACTTTTAAATGACAAATCTTGAAACTGCTTTGAGGGGCGCCTGGGTGGCGCAGTCGGTTACACGTCCGACTTCAGCCAGGTCACGATCTCGCGGTCCGTGAGTTCGAGCCCCGCGTCGGGCTCTGGGCTGATGGCTCAGAGCCTGGAGCCTGTTTCCGATTCTGTGTCTCCCTCTCTCTCTGCCCCTCCCCCGTTCATGCTCTGTCTCTCTCTGTCCCAAAAATAAATAAAAAACGTTGAAAAAAAAATTAAAAAAAAAAAAAGAAACTGCTTTGAGTACAGGCAGGATAAAAGGTTGGTATTAAATGTGACCTTTGATTTTAATGGTCTCAAGCAGAAATCTTCATTTTGGCTGTGCAAATTGTACTGTAAATTATTAACCCAGTTCACTGCATTTTTCAAGGAGCGAGGGAGAAAGGGCGGGCAGACAGAAGCAAAAACTATTTTTTTGGTCACCTACAGTCTTCGAAATAACAAGTTATTTGAACTTAACCATTATTCTCCCCACACCATTTTTACATAACACGTTTAAAAACAATTTTCCTGAAAGCAACTGGCAGAGCTAAATTGGACCTTATTATTTTATGGCAAATCCCTTCCTTCCTGCAGTCCTCAGTTTCCACATCTACAAAATGACAGTGTCAGTCTACATGGCCAGTATATTTGTTTCTAACTCTCCATCTTATGACTATACAACCTTCCTGTTTTTATTGTCTGTGAACAAATAACTGTTAATCATGACAAAAACCCCAGCAACTTACAGCCAAATAGGTGATACAAAAAGCATCAACTTGTCTAAGATCTCAGTATTTAAAGGTAGGCCCTGCTGTGCATGTCTATATAAATGACAGTGTTGCAGCATGAAGAAGATGCATTTGCAAAATAAGTTAGGCAAAACAGAAGTTAAATTGCAAATACGTGTTGCTCAAGTTGCACAATGGGCTATTTGGGGCAACATCGTAGGCTGTTTAATGTTCCTGTGTATAACGTGGGAGACTTCACTTGGTAGCAAGAGTCTAAACTTTTGTGTTTTCCTATTTCTTTTAAAATATGCAGTTATGTAGGGTTTATTATGTTCTTTGGAAGGAAAAAAAGATTTTGAGTTGTGCCTTTTTTTAAGCATTTAGAAATTACCATGTAGCAGATCCTATACTTTGTTTAGAATTTCTTTTTGAAATAGACTTTGTGGCATCACTAACTCTGCTGGCATTGATTTTGCATCTCCAGAATTGATCTTTTGCCTAAAATACACTCAATCCACTGCCTTCTCCTTTCCAGTTAATGGTAACTCTGCCCTTCCTATTGGTTAAAATAATAAAAAACAAAACAAAAAATAAAGACACAGTAAGAGTCTTGAAATGATCTTTAGCACGTCTCTTTTCTCCTAAACTCACATATAATCTGTTCGGAAAATCTCATGGCTCTATTTGTTCAAACCTAAGCATAATATGATGACTTCTTACTTTGTCCACAGTTTCCACTATGATCCAAACCATCAACACTTCTCCTCTGGAGTTGACTCACCTGCTAACTGATCTTTTAGCTTCTACCATTGCCTGCATGGAGCCTAATCCAAATAGCTGCCAGAGTATCCTTTCAAAATATATGAGACATCATGGCATACCTCTGCTTTAAATCCTACATCTCCGCTTTTCACTAAAAGGCAAATATCTTTCAAAGGACTTATAAGGATATGACCCCTCACTATGTTTTTGACTTTAATCTCTATTGTATTTCTTTCTGCTTATTTTTCTTCAGCCTCCAAGGCCTCATCTCTGGACTTTGGTCTCATCTACCTTGATGAACTGTGAATCTGCTAAAATTATAACATTGCCCCAACATATCCCAATCTTACTTCCTATTATATTTTTAATAGCTCTTACTCTAATGTAATATTTACATTACAATACATATTACTCTAATGTAATATTTATTACATTTATTGTCTCCCTTCCACTCTCTGCCAGAATATAAACTCCATGAGGACATATTTTTTTTTTTCTTTTTTGATTAAAGATTTTTTTTTAAATTTTTTTTTCAACGTTTATTTATTTTTGGGACAGAGAGAGACAGAGCATGAACGGGGGAGGGGCAGAGAGAGAGGGAGACACAGAATCGGAAACAGGCTCCAGGCTCTGAGCCATCAGCCCAGAGCCTGACGCGGGGCTCGAACTCCCGGACCGCGAGATCGTGACCTGGCTGAAGTCGGACGCCTAACCGACTGCGCCACCCAGGCGCCCCCATGAGGACATATTTTTATCTGTCTTCATTGCTGTATTCCAATAGGCTCAGAAATATCAACTAGTAATTATTTAGTTAATTCAGTAATAGCTACCAAAATCAGGCAGAAATACTACAATTGTCATTCGTGTTCAATTTAATAAAGTCCTAGGTGCTATGCAACTTTCCATCCTTCCATCTGTTTTTTGTGACTGTAGTGTTGACTTTTCCAGGGTTTTATTAACATGAGGATATTCAAGGTAATTCCCTTCTTAGAGCCCCCTCCAAAGCCTCTTGTATTACCAGGTCTTTCTATTCTGATATGAACTATTCCCAGCTCTGGGTGAGCATCAAAAATTATTTCTAGTGGTTCTTTCCCTAGTATTGGGAAGTGTCCTCTCATACATATATAGGTCAGCTCCCATTCAAATGGTATTACAGAAATATGGAATATTCCTCTTTCTCTCTGGTACTCTTCCCTGCAGTTATATCCACCTTGGCTCCACCTATGTCTGATTCCTCAGCTCAGTGAGTTTGGGGGCTACCTGAGTTCCTCCTTTTTGTGTTGCTGCCTAGAAACTTCTTCCTGAAGTAATGCTCAACATATTTGTTTCCCTTCTCTCAAGGATGGCAGTTGTTCACTGCCTGTTTTTCAGTGTCTGAAAACCATTGTCTGATTTTCAGAGTTTAAGGTGGGAAGGTAAATCTAATCACTGTTATTCCAACATGGCCAAAACAGAAGCCCATTAGAAAATTACTGAAACCATTTTCTTCAAGTTATTTTCTTTAAACAAAGGTACATGTAAGTGAATCAGGTAATAAATGGAATATAGCAATATGACTTATTTTTACATGTATAGACCCTGCAAGTTATCAGCAGGAAAACAATACATTTTAAGTCAAAGGGTTTGATTTGCAACTCCATCAACTGCAATCCTTTGACTTTGGGCAGGTTACTTTGAGTTTTAATTCCAATTTCGTCATCTGTTTACATGGGGAATAGAAGTCCTGCTAATTTGTCACAAGTTACATCAAGGATTAATGTGATCATGTATAGAAAATTTCCTATCTCTAAAATCCTGCACTCATAAGAGGGGATATTCTTATTCTCATTACCGTTATCTGTCAAACTATAATATTCAGGGTGATGGAACATTTCTTCTTAACTCATTTAATGCATGCTTATCCTGATAACCTATGTAGACAAGAATACGTTCTATTGTAATATAACATGTGTCAGTTAGGATTAATTTTCACCTTAATATAACAACAAAAATTCATAATACTTGTGGTTTAAACAAGACCGAAGCTTATTTCTATTACATAAAAGAGGTCTGAAGGTATGCAATTATAGTTGGCATAGGATTTTCAGAGGACATTGTGAACCCAATTTTCTATTTTATTGTTTTCCCACCTTCAGTGATAAGCGTTCGTCACCTCTCATTTTAAGGTGGCTACTGGAATTCTAGCCATTGCATCTACATTTCCATAATGGCAGCTGGAAGAAGCAGGGGCTAGCAAAATGTTTTCCTAGAAGACAAATCAGCTCATTTTAATCAGCTTTTCTGGGCATGCCAAACATCCTTGTATTTACATTCTACTAGCTTGAATATAGACAGATGACCACATATGGTTACAAGGAAGGCTGACAAAGTATGATTTTTATTTATTTTTTCTATAAAGTACTTGTTTAACAATATGTGTCTTGTTATCAGAGAAGAAAATAAGAATGAATGTTGATACGAAACTTTCAGTTTCTGCCAAATAACTTTTATTTACCAAGAAAGAATTCTCTGAACTAGTTTCAATGTAAGGTATTTTAGAAGGCATAATATATGCTGATACTTGATGTATGTGCAATGAGACACTCTTAGACAAATAGCTGTTAGGATAGTTCAAAGAATATGCTGAAGGCATTCCTCAGAGAGGTTTCCCAACAATGTTTTGAGCTGTTGCTGAAATCTATGGGATGCATTCTATGGAAGAGTAGAAAACACATTGTCCTCATCTTAGGAAATAGCTATTGCTGTAAATCATATCTAAAACATTTTGTAAATAAAATTATTTTTTCACTGATGCACAATAACTTCAAAAATGTTTTATTTTCATTCCAAGATGATTTTTAATAAGAATCTTGAGACTGTATCTTTCCGGTTTTCTTGACTTTCTCCACCTCTACTCTAAAGTGATACCTAAATGCACAAAGAAATTTGCTATTTAAAGGTACTCTGAGATCCTGAAATGAATCCTTTTGTTAAGGAAGAAAATGTGTTCTCATTGGAAATAATGACCCTGTAACTGATCTGGACTTACATGGGATTATCCTTTGCTTATCTTTGTGAGTGTGGTTTTCACTGGATGTCCCATAGACACCTCAACTTCAGCGTGTCTAAAATGGTGGCAGGGAGCCCAGTTAGGAGGCTGTAAGTCTTGACACCAGTTTCTCTCCACTTCAATTCATCAGCCACTGTGATGCCAGAGGAATATTTCCTAAAAAACAAATGTACTCATTTCACTGGCTGCTAAAAACCTCTGCTGGATCCCATTGCCTGCTGGATAAATGCCAAGCCCTTTAGCAGAGCATTGATGGTCCTTGACATTTTGGCCCTAACTGCTTTTCCAGCCACATCTCCTGCCATTCCCCTCCATAGGCCATATGCTGTAGCCACACTTCACTTCTTCCCACTCTCCAAATATACCAAATATTTCATACTTCTCTGCGTTTGCCTTTGGCTGTGCCTGAATTGTTCTGTGTCCAACGCCTTTTCTACCTGAAGAATTTATTTTTCTGCAAGCCTCAGCTCAACTGTCTCCATTCCAGCTCCTGAAAGAAAGTCAATCATCTGTCTCTTTATTTCCAGAACAATCTGCTCCTACTTACATTTTGTTGTAATTATCATTCTATGTCTGTCTCCACAATTAGACTGTAAGCTTAGGGGCCATGACATGATAAATTTTTCTATATTGGGGGTGGGTAACATTTAGATATTTACTAAATCCCAGATACTATATACTTTACAAATAATATATCATTAAGTCTTCTAATATAATTATAAATTATAATTATAACGTTTTATTTCTACTTCACTGAAGAATAAATGGTTGTTCAAAGATATTAAGGAGCATTCTCATGGCCAGTGAAGTCTACAGCCTGGATTTAAATCAATGTCTGATACAAAAGCCTAGATGTTTTTCCCTTTATATAACATGCTCCACCCTCAGGACTTGGTACCATAATTGATATGTATTACATGAAAAATGTATGAAATTGAGTTTAAGCTGTCTCCAAAATTCATGTTCACCCTAAGAGAGTAAGGTTTCCCCCCACTGAGGTTAATTAAAGGATGCTCCAGAGGCAGTTTCCAGAGGGGCTTTCCAGGAGAGTTAACAGCCAGGGCAGAGCTTTAGAGAGAGACGCAGTTACCCTTTCAATTAGACCTGAAAGTATTGCTTCATTTTCTCCACCAACTGTTTGTTTCAGCAGCAGCAAGGCAGATTTTTTCAAAAGAAAAATAAAACTTACACATGGGATTCCCATCACCCACTCTGTCTCATTAAAAACTTTATTTTTCTTTTTGGTAAAGTGTACAGTATAGTATTAGTGATATGTGATAAGGATTTGTAGTATGGTTTAGAAGCATTCATTTATTAATGTGGATCAAGATGTAGTGCTGTTAAAAATGGGCTAAAAGACATACAAAAAGAAGTGCATCCATGCTTCTTATATAATTAAGTAATCATAACTTGATGGATACAAGCATGAAACCTATTTATATTTTGTTTTGCTTTGTTCTTCCTATCACTACTTTTAACTTCATTTTGTCAAATCCCCCTTCCCTGATTCTTAATGCCATATGGGGCAGATTCTATGATTCTCCAACCACTTGGTTCACTTTAGAATAAAATTCTAATCTCATGACTGATTTCAGTTTATGGCTCTTCTCCTTTGGAAACTAAAACTAAGATCCTTAACTTTACGGAGTGGTGGGAAAGAGGGTTCCCCCTGGTAACTTCCATTACCTATTCTGGGCCTAGAGGCTCTGGTGGTTCAGGAAAGGGGAAAAGGAGAGGAAAGGCAGAAATCTCCTTGTGACCAGACACACAAGATAGTGGAGTGGTATGCATGACTTTACTCTGGCTTAGCCTGGTTCTTTCTGCCGAAAGGACTACAGCTGGTGCATTGTCTCCATATAAACACTATCATGGTTTTCTTGGAGTAATGTTCAATTTCCTGGGATCCTCTGATGCTGAGAACCCTCTCAGGGAGATAACTATTTCTCTGATTGCCCCATCAATGGTAGACAATACTAACAACTTTCTGATAAAGCATCCCATTTTTTACCCACAGCCAACTGGACCTTCAACATGTAAAGCCAGGGGATTCCAGGATCTCTGGAGTGATGTTACTCCCATCTTCTTTCTTTGCATAGCACACTACTGCAAGGCCTTCTCAATGATCTATTCTAGCAGACAACCTGATTTCCAAGTCTCTACACTAGAAACAAGCACCATTTTCTATATTCTCTTACGCCCAAACTCCAGGTGACACAAATCACATTCTACCAAGATCTCGTTAATCACTCCCTGTTTTAGGACTATTAGGACAGAGATGCTTATTTGCTCAATTTAGCAAACGTCCAGTCAGGGAATAAGATGGCAATCTCTCCTTGGCATCAACTCAAGTTTTAAGAGTGATATCTTCTTGGACCATTCCCCATTTGGCTGTGGGAGAGATATTCTTCTTCTCCTAACCCACAAGGAGGGAAAAGAATGGATTGTCTTCATGAACCCTGCATTCCTCAAAGGCCTAGCTGAATGAACACCTTCTCTTATCACTAATCCTTTTCTTGTATTAAATGGGAGGGAGGGGTGAGGTGATGATTGGTGGTAGTAATTGGTGGTAATTCTCCTATCTCTTAGTAAAGCACAGTAAAGGGTGTATGGCTCTAAATCTAGGAAACTTATTTAGAATGTGGAGTTCTCAATGCTGAATATTTTAATCCTGGATTTAGCTACAATTCAGGGATCACACAAATCCATTCAACAACCTGTTACATTTAGGATTTCTAAATTAGACTAATTATTTTTCTAATGAATATTATAATAAGTGGTCATGAAATATAATAAAGGATACTCCTCCCATTATCCATTCCTAGGCTACATCTGTGTTATGGACAAGGAGCAGCCCAGGCTTAGAATAGAAGGCGAACAGTAATCATCTGTAATCAAGAGAAATGCAAGGGGTAATGAAGAAGTATACACTTCTGAGGAATAATGGACATTCAGTACAAATCTGAAGAAAGGTGAACACCTGATATTGTGGGGCCTATGTAAAAGGTTTTAAAAGCCTGACTTCACAGGTTATTAAATGGCAGTATATGCATCTGACTGGGGAATAGCACTTCCTAATTCTTGTTTCAAGAAAGTGTAACTAATTTCTGATACTTCAAAACTGAATTCCCCAATATGATAGACAGACACATATGGCTATTTAAATTTAAATATCAATTAAATAATATGAAATAAAATTAAAAATTCCATCCCTTAGTCACAACAACCACATTTCAAGTGCACGAGTGGCTTGTGACTACTCTATTGGACAGTACAGGAATAGACCATTTCCATCCTTGCAGAAAGTTCTGTTCAAGAGTGCTGCATGTTGAAATTCTTACTTGCTTGTGATAAGAAAAAGATGTTTTCCTCCATCTGTGTGCTTAGATCTACTAGTGTGGGGCCAAAAGATGAGCAGGAGTTGACATGGACCAGATAGATAGAGACCTTGAAAAGAAAACTTGAAGTTTTTATCCAGTTCCTTTTTTGGGTGGTCTTTGCCTGGCACTTCAACTAATTGAAAATTCCTATCAATTGTTCATCATTTTGATCAGAGAATTCTCAATTATCAACTTGTGAGATATCCTTTATTTACAATATTGTGAATTGTTTAAAATGGTTGACTGACGTGAATAATTCTTTTCAGTCATACAAAGTCCTGGCCTTTATTTACTAGAAGGGCAATCAGTTTTACAAGTAGGGCTCAGAAACTCCTGAGATTGAAACTATTCTTAAGAACATAAGCTGACTCATTTATTAGACACGCTTTAGCAATTTCAAGTGCAACATGTCTAGATGTCCTTGGACATACAGATATGTGATATTTACAGAAAAGTTCAACTTGGTTTTCCACATCTTAATTTTGCCCACACTTTTCAATGACACTGTGTGCAAATTAATGAAAATGAAGCTGTGCCTCATTAGTCCATTTCACATCATTCTAATTACTTTTCATTAGAGAAAATCTTGTTTAGAAAGATAATTAAGCTAGGTCAAGATGAAAAACAGGTTATAGGATAAATGCATATAAAGTCACAACTTATTAGGAAAGAAAATCCCCAATTAGTTTTACTGGTCACCTACACTAGTGAAAAGCATATTATCTTTTCTTTTCTTTCCTTTTCTTTCCTTTTCTTTTCTTTTCTTTTCTCTTTCTTTTTTTTAAAAGTTTACTTATTTATTTTGAGAGAGAGAGAGAGAGAGAGAGAGAGAGAGAGAGAGAGAGAATCCCAAGTAAGCTTTGAGCTGTCAGCACAGAGCCCGATACAGGGCTCAAACTCATGAACTGTGAGATCATCACCTGAGCTGAAACCAAGAGTCAGGTGCTTAACCGACTGAGCCACCCAGGCACCCCTCTTGTCTTTTTAATAATAGACTTTCTAACAGGTATGAGATGTTATCTCATTGCGGTTTTGATTAGCTTTAATCTGATGGTTAATGATGTTGAACATCTTTTTATGTACTTGTTGGCCCTCTGCATGTCTTTTTTTGTAAAAATGTGTATTCAGATCTTCTGCCCATTTTTAAATTAAGATTGTTTGTTCTTTTGCTATTGAGTTCCTTGAGTTCTTTGTGTATTTTGATATTAGTCCCTTAGAAGACATGTGATTTGCAAATATTTTTCTCATTCATTAGGTTAATCCTTTTATTGATTATTTCCTTTGCTCTGCAGAATATTTTTGGTATGATGTAGTCCCACTTATTTATTTGACTTTCCTTGCCTTTTACTTTTTTTTTTTTTTTTTTTTTTTTTTTTTTTTTTTTTTTTTTTTTTTTTTTTTTTTTTTTGGTTTTTATTTTTTTTTTTATTTTTTTTTTATATGAAGTTTATTGACAAATTGGTTTCCATACAACACCCAGTGCTCATCCCAAAAGGTGCCCTCCTCAATACCCATCACCCACCCGCCCCTCCCTCCCACCCCCCATCAACCCTCAGTTTGTTCTCAGTTTTTAACAGTCTCTTATGCTTTGGCTCTCTCCCACTCTAACGTCCTTTTTTTTTTTTTTTTTTTTTTTTTTTTTTCCTTCCCCTCCCCCATGGGTTCCTGTTAAGTTTCTCAGGATCCACATAAGAGTGAAACCATATGGTATCTGTCTTTCTCTGTATGGCTTATTTCACTTAGCATCACACTCTCCAGTTCCATCCACGTTGCTACAAAAGGCCATATTTCATTTTTTCTCATTGCCACGTAGTATTCCATTGTGTATATAAACCACAATTTCTTTATCCATTCATCAGTTGATGGACATTTAGGCTCTTTCCATAATTTGGCTATTGTTGAGAGTGCTGCTATGAACATTGGGGTACAAGTGCCCCTATGCATCAGTACTCCTGTATCCCTTGGATAAATTCCTAGCAGTGCTATTGCTGGGTCATAGGGTAGGTCTATTTTTAATTTTCTGAGGAACCTCCACACTGCTTTCCAGAGCGGCTGCACCAATTTGCATTCCCACCAACAGTGCAAGAGGGTTCCCGTTTCTCCACATCCTCTCCAGCATCTATAGTCTCCTGATTTGTTCATTTTGGCCACTCTGACTGGCGTGAGGTGATACCTGAGTGTGGTTTTGATTTGTATTTCCCTGATAAGGAGCGACGCTGAACATCTTTTCATGTGCCTGTTGGCCATCTGGATGTCTTCTTTAGAGAAGTGTCTATTCATGTTTTCTGCCCATTTCTTCACTGGGTTATTTGTTTTTCGGGTGTGGAGTTTGGTGAGCTCTTTATAGATTTTAGATACTAGCCCTTTGTCCGATATGTCATTTGCAAATATCTTTTCCCATTCCGTTGGTTGCCTTTTAGTTTTGTTGGTTGTTTCCTTTGCTGTGCAGAAGCTTTTTATCTTCATAAGGTCCCAGTAATTCACTTTTGCTTTTAATTCCCTTGCCTTTGGGGATGTGTCAAGTAAGAGATTGCTACAGCTGAGGTCAGAGAGGTCTTTTCCTGCTTTCTCCTCTAAGGTTCTGATGGTTTCCTGTCTCACATTTAGGTCCTTTATCCATTTTGAGTTTATTTTTGTAAATGGTGTGAGAAAGTGGTCTAGTTTCAACCTTCTGCATGTTGCTGTCCAGTTCTCCCAGCACCATTTGTTAAAGAGGCTGTCTTTTTTTCCATTGGATGTTCTTTCCTGCTTTGTCAAAGATGAGTTGGCCATATGTTTGTGGGTCTAGTTCTGGGGTTTCTATTCTATTCCATTGGTCTGTGTGTCTGTTTTTGTGCCAATACCATGCTGTCTTGATGATGACAGCTTTGTAGTAGAGGCTGAAGTCTGGGATTGTGATGCCTCCTGCTTTGGTCTTCTTCTTCAAAATTCCTTTGGCTATTCGGGGCCTTTTGTGGTTCCATATGAATTTTAGGATTGCTTGTTCTAGTTTCGAGAAGAATGCTGGTGCAATTTTGATTGGGATTGCATTGAATGTGTAGATAGCTTTGGGTAGTATTGACATTTTGACAATATTTATTTTTCCAATCCATGAGCAGGGAATGTCTTTCCATTTCTTTAAATCTTCTTCAATTGCCTTCATAAGCTTTCTATAGTTTTCAGCATACAGATCCTTTACATCTTTGGTTAGATTTATTCCTAGGTATTTTATGCTTCTTGGTGCAATTGTAAATGGGATCAGTTTCTTTATTTGTCTTTCTGTTGCTTCATTGTTAGTGTATAAGAATGCAACTGATTTCTGGACATTGATTTTGTATCCTGCAACTTTGCTGAATTCATGTATCAGTTCTAGCAGACTTTTGGTGGAGTCTATCGGATTTTCCATGTATAATATCATGTCATCTGCAAAAAGCGAAAGCTTGACTTCATCTTTGCCAATTTTGATGCCTTTGATTTCCTTTTGTTGTCTGATTGCTGATGCTAGAACTTCCAGCACTATGTTAAACAACAACGGTGAGAGTGGGCATCCCTGTCGTGTTCCTGATCTCAGGGAAAAAGCTCTCAGTTTTTCCCCGTTGAGGATGATGTTAGCTGTGGGCTTTTCATAAATGGCTTTTATGATCTTTAAGTATGTTCCTTCTATCCCGACTTTCTCAAGGGTTTTTATTAAGAAAGGGTGCTGGATTTTGTCAAAGGCCTTTTCTGCATCGATTGACAGGATCATATGGTTCTTGTCTTTTTTTTTGTTAATGTGATGTATCACGTTGATTGATTTGCGAATGTTGAACCAGCCCTGCATCCCAGGAATGAATCCCACTTGATCATGGTGAATAATTCTTTTTATATGCTGTTGAATTCGATTTGCTAGTATCTTATTGAGAATTTTTGCATCCATATTCATCAGGGATATTGGCCTGTAGTTCTCTTTTTTTACTGGGTCTCTGTCTGGTTTAGGAATCAAAGTAATACTGGCTTCATAGAATGAGTCTGGAAGTTTTCCTTCCCTTTCTATTTCTTGGAATAGCTTGAGAAGGATAGGTATTATCTCTGCTTTAAACGTCTGGTAGAACTCCCCTGGGAAGCCATCTGGTCCTGGACTCTTATTTGTTGGGAGATTTTTGATAACCGATTCAATTTCTTCGCTGGTTATGGGTCTGTTCAAGCTTTCTATTTCCTCCTGATTGAGTTTTGGAAGAGTGTGGGTGTTTAGGAATTTGTCCATTTCTTCCAGGTTGTCCAATTTGTTGGCATATAATTTTTCATAGTATTCCCTGATAATTGTTTGTATCTCTGAGGGATTGGTTGTAATAATTCCATTTTCATTCATGATTTTATCTATTTGGGTCATCTCCCTTTTCTTTTTGAGAAGCCTGGCTAGAGGTTTGTCAATTTTGTTTATTTTTTCAAAAAACCAACTCTTGGTTTCGTTGATCTGCTCTACAGTTTTTTTAGATTCTATATTGTTTATTTCTGCTCTGATCTTTATTATTTCTCTTCTTCTGCTGGGTTTAGGCTGCCTTTGCTGTTCTGCTTCTATTTCCTTTAGGTGTGCTGTTAGATTTTGTATTTGGGATTTTTCTTGTTTCTTGAGATAGGCCTGGATTGCAATGTATTTTCCTCTCAGGACTGCCTTCGCTGCGTCCCAAAGCGTTTGGATTGTTGTATTTTCATTTTCGTTTGTTTCCATATATTTTTTGATTTCTTCTCTAATTGCCTGGTTGACCCACTCATTCGTTAGTAGGGTGTTCTTTAACCTCCATGCTTTTGGAGGTTTTCCAGACTTTTTCCTGTGGTTGATTTCAAGCTTCATAGCATTGTGGTCTGAAAGTATGCATGGTATAATTTCAATTCTTGTAAACTTATGAAGGGCTGTTTTGTGACCCAGTATATGATCTATCTTGGAGAATGTTCCATGTGCACTCGAGAAGAAAGTATATTCTGTTGCTTTGGGATGCAGAGTTCTAAATATATCTGTCAAGTCCATCTGATCCAGTGTCTCATTCAGGGCCCTTGTTTCTTTATTGACTGTGTGTCTAGATGATCTATCCATTTCTGTAAGTGGGGTGTTAAAGTCCCCTGCAATTACCACATTCTTATCAATAAGGTTGCTTCTGTTTATGAGTAATTGTTTTATATATTTGGGGGCTCCGGTATTCGGCGCATAGACATTTATAATTGTTAGCTCTTCCTGATGGATAGACCCTGTAACTATTATATAATGTCCTTCTTCATCTCTTGTTACAGCCTTTAATTTAAAGTCTAGTTTGTCTGATATAAGTATGGCTACTCCAGCTTTCTTCTGGCTTCCAGTAGCATGATAAATAGTTCTCCATCCCCTCACTCTGAATCTAAAGGTGTCCTCAGGTCTAAAATGAGTCTCTTGTAGACAGCAAATAGATGGGTCTTGTTTTTTTATCCATTCTGATACCCTATGTCTTTTGGTTGGCGCATTTAGTCCGTTTACATTCAGTGTTATTATAGAAAGATACGGGTTTAGAGTCATTGTGATGTCTGTATGTTTTATGCTTGTAGTGATGTCTCTGGTACTTTGTCTCACAGGGTCCCCCTTAGGATCTCTTGTAGGGCTGGTTTAGTGGTGACAAATTCCTTCAGTTTTTGTTTGTTTGGGAAGACCTTTATCTCTCCTTCTATTCTAAATGACAGACTTGCTGGATAAAGGATTCTGGGCTGCATATTTTTGCTATCTAGCACCCTGAAAATCTCGTGCCAATTCTTTCTGGCCTGCCAAGTTTCAAAAGAGAGATCAGTCACGAGTCTTATAGGTCTCCCTTTATATGTGAGGGCACGTTTACCCCTTGCTGCTTTCAGAATTTTCTCTTTATCCTTGTATTTTGCCAGTTTCACTATGATATGGCGTGCAGAAGATCGATTCAAGTTACGTCTGAAGGGAGTTCTCTGTGCCTCTTGGATTTCAATGCCTTTTTCCTTCCCCAGTTCAGGGAAGTTCTCAGCTATTATTTCTTCAAGTACCCCTTCAGCACCTTTCCCTCTCTCTTCCTCCTCTGGGATACCAATTATGCGTATATTATTTCTTTTTAGTGTATCACTTAGTTCTCTAATTTTCCCCTCATACTCCTGGATTTTTTTATCTCTCTTTTTCTCAGCTTCCTCTTTTTCCATAACTTTATCTTCTAGTTCACCTATTCTCTCCTCTGCCTCTTCCATCCGAGCCGTGGTGGTTTGCATTTTGTTTTCCATTTCCTTTAAAGCGTTTTTCAGCTCCTCGTGACTGTTCCTTAGTCCCCTGATGTCTGTAGCAAGAGATTCTCTGCTGTCCTGTATGCTGTTTTCCAGCCCAGCGATTAATTTTATGACTATTATTCTAAATTCACTTTCTGTTATATTATTTAAATCCTTTTTGATCAGCTCATTAGCTGTTGTTATTTCCTGGAGATTCTTCTGAGGGGAATTCTTCCGCTTGGTCATTTTGGATAGTCCCTGGTGTGGTGAGGGCCTGCAGGGCACTTCCCCTGTGCTGTGGTGTATAACTGGAGTTGGTGGGCGGGGCCGCAGTCCGACCTGATGTCTGCCCCCAGCCCACCGCTGGGGCCACAGTCAGACTGGTGTGTGCCTTCTCTTCCCCTCTCCTAGGGGCGGGATTCACTGTGGGGTGGCGTGGCCCGTCTGGGCTACTTGCACACTGCCAGGCTTGTGATGCTGGGGATCTGGCGTATTAGCTGGGGTGGGAAGGCAAGGTGCACGGCGGCAGGGGGGGCAGGCTTAGCTCGCTTCTCCTTAGGTGATCCACTTCAGGAGGGGCCCTGTGGCAGCCGGAGGGAGTCAGATCCGCTGCCGGAGGTTTGGCTCCGCAGAAGCACAGAGTTGGGTGTTTGCGCGGAGCGAGCAATTTCCCTGGCCGGAACCGGTTCCCTTTGGGATTTTGGCTGGGGGATGGGCGGGGGAGATGGCGCTGGCTAGCGCCTTTGTTCCCGGCCAAACTGAGCTCTGTCGTCCGGGGGCTCCGCAGCTCACCCTCCCTTTGTCCTCCAGCCTTCCCGCTTTCCGAGCAGAGCTGTTAACTTATGACCTCCCAGACGCTAAGTCGCGCTTGCTGTCTGAACACAGTCCGTCAGGCCCCTCCGCTTTTGCAAGCCGGACTCGGGGGCTCTGCTTGGCCGGCGAGCCGCCCCTCCGCCCCGGCTCCCTCCCGCCAGTCCGTGGAGCGCGCACCGCCTCGCCGCCCTTCCTACCCTCTTCCGTGGGCCTCTCGTCTGCACTTGGGTCCGGTGACTCTGTTCTGCTAATCCTCTGGCGGTTTTCTGGGTTATTTAGGCAGGTGTAGGTGGAATCTA
This sequence comes from Lynx canadensis, assembly GCF_007474595.2. NCBI lineage: Eukaryota > Metazoa > Chordata > Mammalia > Carnivora > Felidae > Lynx > Lynx canadensis. The sequence continues at coordinate 83,054,834 of NC_044311.2, read as the reverse complement.
AGTGATCAGCAGGACGCGCGGTGAGCCCAGCGTCCTCCTACGCCGCCATCTTCCGAGTGTGTCCCTTGCCTTTTACTTTTGATATAAGATTCAAAAAAATCATCACCACGACCTATGTCAAGGAATGTACCACCTATGTTTTCTTCTAGGGTTTTATGGTTTCAGGTCTTACATTCAAATCTTTAATCCATTTTAAGGTAATTTTTGTGTTTGGTATAAGGTGGTCAAGTTTTATTCTTTTGCATGTAGATATCCAGCTTTCCCAATACCATGATTGAAGAAATTGTCTTTTTTTTTTCCATTGTATATTCCTGGTTCCATTGTTGTAAGTTAATTGGCCATATACATACATGGGTTTACTTCTGGGTTTTCTATTCTATTCTATTCTGTTGATCTCTCTATGTGTCTTCTTTTATGACAATACTATACTGTTTTAACTACTGTAGCTTTGTAACCTAGTTTGAAATTGGAAAGCATGAAGCCTCCAGCTTTGTTTTTCCTTCCCAATATTGCTTTTGCTTTTCAGCACTTTTGTTTGTTTGTTTGTTTCATAATTCCATGCAAATTTAATAATTTATTTGTTCTGTTTCTTTGAAAAATACCATCATTTGATTTCGATAGGGATTGTACTTAATTTGTAAATTGCTTTGAGTAGTATGGGCATTTTATCAATATAGTTTTCTCTAATCTGTGAGCACAGAAAATCTTTCCATTCATTTATTTCATTGTCAGTTTCTTTTGTAATGTCTTATAGTTTTCTAAGTACAGGTCTTTCACTTCCTTGGTTCAATTTATTTCTAGGTATTTTATTATTTTTGGTACAATTGTAGGTGAGATTATTTTATTTTTATTTGTGATAGTTCATTATTATATTCATTATTGTATATAAAAACACAACATATTTTTATGTATTGAGTTTGTATCCTGTAACTTTATTGAATTTATTAGTGCTCAGTTTTTTGATGAATCCGTAGGGTTTTCAATATATAGTGCTGTGTCATCTGCAAATAGTGAAAATTTTACTTGTTTCTTTCAAATCTGGATGCCTTTTTCTTCTTGATTAATTTCTCCAGCTAAGACTTCTAATAATTATGTTGAGTAGAAGTGGTGAGAGTGGTTATCCTTGTCTTATTTCTGATCTGAGAGGAAAGGCTTCCAACTTTTCACCATTGAGTATGATGTTAGCTATGAGCTTGTCACATATAGCCTTTATTATGTTGAGATAGGTTCCCTCTATACCCACTTTTATCATAAATGAATGGTGAATTTTGTCAGATGCTTTTTCTGTATCTGTTGAGATGATTATATGATTTTTAATCTTCATTTTACGAATGTGTTATATCACAGTGACTGACTTATAGATATTGAACCTCCCTTGCATCCCTGGAATAAATCCCACTTGATATGGTATATAATCCTTTTAATGTATTGTTCAATTCAGTTTGCTAACAGTCTTTTGATGATTTTTACATCTATTTCATTGGCTTGTCATTTTATTTTCTTGTGACATTATTGTCTGATATTGGTATCAGAGGATTGCTGGCCTCATAAAATGAATTTGCAACAATTCCCTCCTATTTTGTGGAAGAGTTTGAGAAGGATTAGTATTAATTTTCATTTAAATTTTTGATAGAAGTCACTAGTGACTTTTGTTTGTTAGGAGGTTTTTGATTAGTGATTCAATCTGATTACTAGTAATTGGTCTGTTCAAGTTTTCTATTTCATTATGATTCAGTTGTGATAGGTTGTATGCTCCTAGAAATTTATTCACTTTTTCTTGGCTGTCTAATTTATTGGCGTGTAATTGTTCATAATAGTCTCTTATGATCCTTTGTATTTCTGTGGTATCGGTTGTCACATCTCTTTCTTTTCTGTTTTTATTTATTTGAATCCTCTCTTTTTCTCTTGGTGATCTAAGTAAAAGCTTGTCAATTTTGTTTACATTTTCAAAGAACCATCCCTTAGTTTCATGGATCATTTCTAGTCTTTTTAGTCTCTATTTCATTTATTTCTGCTCTAATCTTTATTAACTTTTTTCTAGTAACTTTGAGCTTCATTTGTTCTTCTTTTTCTAGTTCCTTGAAGTGTAAATTTAGGTTATTTATTTGAAATGTATCTTACTTCCTGAGGTAGACATTTATTACTATGACCTTTCCTCTTAGAACTGCTTTTGCTATATCCAAAAATCTTTGGTGTATTATATTTCCACTTTCATTTGTGTCAGGTATTCTTTTTTAAATTTTTCTTTCAATTTCTTGTTTGACCCATTGGTTGTTCAGTAGTGTGTTAATCATCATATATTTGTAAGTTTTCCAGTTTACTTCGTTTAATTTCTAGCTTCATGCCATTGTGGTGAAAAAAGATGCTTGATATGATGTTAATCCTCCTAAATTTATTAAGACTTGTTTTGTGGCCTAACATATGATGCATCCTGGAAAATGTTCCATATGCACTTGAAAGAATGTATTGTATTGTCTATTTCTCCCTTTAAGCCTGTTAATATTTGCTTTATATATGTAGGTGCTTTTATGTTAGGTGCATAAATATTTACAAATGTTATAGCCTCTTGTTGTTTGGCCCTTTTATCATTATGTAACGCCCATCTTTGCCTCTTATTAGAGTCTTTGTGTTATAATCTACTCTATCTGACATAAGTATAGCTACTCTGACCTTCTTTTGGTTTCTGTTTGCATGGAATATCTTTTATATCCCTTCACTTTTACGTGTTCTTACGTTTAAAGTGAATATCTTGTGGGCAGCATATAGAGTGGTCTTATTTTTATTTATCCATTTCAACACTCTATGATTTTAACTGGAGAATTTAGTCTAGTTATATTTAAAGCAATTATTTACAGGTGTGTACTTATTGCCATTTTGGTAATTGTTTACTGACTGTTTTTATAGTTCCTCTATGTTTCATTACTTTTCTTTTGCTTTGTGATTTGATGACTTTCTTTAGTGATATACTTACATTCCTTTCTCTTCCTCTTTTTTTTTATGTACCTACTGCAGACTTTTGTTATATCATTTCCATGAAGCTTACATATACCAACATATATTAATTTGATAACAACTTAAGCATGATTCCATTGTTACTCTCTTCTCCATGTTTTGTGTTTTCGTTGTTACATTTTACTTGTGTAAACCTTAACTAATTATTGTAATCATAGATATTCTTATTGCACTTGTCTTGTAAAACTCATACTAATTTTACAAGTGATTAATCCACTTACCTTTACTGTATATTTGTCTTTCCAGTGAGATTTATTCTTTCATGTTTTCCTTACCAACTAGTTCCTTTTCTTTTTTTTAACTTAAATAAGTCCCTATAACATTTTTTAAAGGCTAGTTTAGTGATAATGTTTTTAGTTTGAAATTATACTTGTTCATTGCTGGTAAATAAGAAAGTAATAGTCTTTGGTATATTAACCAGATATCCTACAACCTTGCTATAATTGTTTATTAGTTCAAAAAGGTTTTGTTGTTGTTGTTGCTTCTTTTGGATTTTCTACATAGGCAAACAATCATGTAATCTGAGAACAAAGACAGTTTATATCTTTATTCCCAATCTGTATATATTTTATTTCCTTTTCTTGTCTTATTTTATTAGCTAATAGTTCCAGTAGGATGTCAAAAAGGAGTAGTGAGAAGAGATATCTTTGCCCTGTTCTTAATCTTAGTGAGAAAGCTTTGAGTTTCTTACCATTAAATATGATGTTAGCTGTGGAGATTTTGTAGATTTTTTTTATTCAAATGCAGAAATCTTAAGTTTTAAAATTTTTTGACAATTATGTTAGTTTCCATTACTTGGATATTTGCTATCAGGTAGAAGAAACACCCATGACTTTCCAAAGCCCTGTCATCAAAACTCTATTTGGGACTTTCCTCTAATTCTTTCATCAGAGCTACAGCACCAATCTCTGTTCTTGAGAGCAAGGTCATCTTCTCAAACTCTAGGTATCTTCCCTTGTTATTTCTTCTATCTTACATCCTCTTTACATCTGATCTTTTTGTTGTGTATCTTACTTTTTCATTCAAGAGCTCAGCTCAAATGCCACTTGTACTTGAGACATTCTTAAACATCCCCAAATAGCTATGAAACATGGCCCATGTTTTCATGGTTTATGGTATATCTAAAAATGTATTTTATATGCTTAATGTTGTGTAGGGGCTTTGTTTATCTTTGGTGGATTTATATTTTAGAATTTATTTCTTTGGTCTATAAAATAAAGGAGAATTGAATGTTCAAACCAATTTTTAAAAATATTTTTAATGTTTATTTATTTATTTAGAGAGCATGAGTGGTTGAGGGATAGAGAAAGGAGAGAGAAAGGAAAGAATCCCAAGCAGGCTTCACACTGTCAGTACAGAGCACAATGTAAGTCTCAAACTCACAAACCGTGAGTTCATGACCTGAGCCAAAATCCAGTTGGATGCTTAATTGACTGAGCCACCCAGGCATTCCTCAAACCAATTTTTATGCAAATTATTATATAAGGATTTACAGAGAATCATGTTATATGACATTAAGGTATAGACATACTTTTTCAAAATTCATTTGAATTTGTTAATTATAAAACTTCCAATGGGAGCAGGTTTTGTGATATATTAAATTTTTCTCTCATTTTACTAATACGTATTAAAAATTCAAGGGCCAGCTATAGAGAAACCTCAGTAACAAAGCTCTTTATGCTTCCACACAGGAAACATCTTTGATATATCCACTTTTATCAGCTAAATGAAATAAATGCTGGAATTTAACAGCACAAACAATTCGAAGCCGATGAGGTTATTGATTGAAAAAAATATTCGTATATAAGAGGTTATTAGGTATAGAATTTTCATTTGTTTTATTATTTTTTAATGTTTACTTATTTTTGAGACAGAGATAGAGACAGAACATGAGCATGGAGGGGCAGAGAGAGAGAGGGAGACACAGAATCTGAAGCAGGATCCAGGGTCTCAGCTGTCAGCACAGAACCTGACATGGGGCTCCAACCCGTGACTGCAAGATCATGACCTGGGCTGAAGTCAGATGCTTAGCTGACTGAGCCACCCAGGCACCCCAGGAATAGAATTTTTAAAAGAAAGTAGTTTTAATAACTATCAATAGATTTATTCTTGGCCCATAGAAGAAAATAATAGTTTTCCAGAAGTTCTAAGTGTATATTCCATAATTGTAAATCAATGTACATGAACATAAGGCTATTATTAAGAAATTCATTTAAAAAAAAAGAAATTCATTATTGTTCTGCTTGTTCTTCTGTTGTGAAGAATATTCATTCATTTGCTCTCTCTGACTGATAGGCGGTAATGACTCCCATAAGCTAATGAGACATCAAGTTAAATAAATATGATTTTGAGTTATTGTTAGTGTAAACACGATTTTAATGAGTTTCTATGCTAATAAAGTCTCTCTATTGATGGGTCAATGTTGGTGTTATGCATAGAGGGATGAATATAAGACTGAGTTCCAGGGCCAGCTCTGCAGCATCCTACATCTGTGGCCTTGGTGGAGCTACATCACCATGGAGTCGTGGTGAGGATCAAATAAATTAGCAGACACTGGCATTCCATGTTTGAAAGAGACAAGTGTTATTTAAATTCATGAAAATAAAATTTATAAATCTGTGGAATAGGTTTAATTTGATGACTCACATTTTCTTTTTTAGCTTGCTTTTGCCCCCTTTCACCCTATCTCCATTCCAGTTGTTGTTTTCCATTTTCATTCACCCATTCAAACAATGAATATTGTTGACCATCTGTTACATGTCAAACCCTAGGTAAGCTCTGTGTAGCTCCTTGAATCCTACATATCTTCATTTCTTTCCCTAAGGATCCAAGTGTTAACTAGCTAACTTGGCAAACAAATTTATACTGATTGCCTTTATTCACAATTAACAGAGTGTGTGAGCCTTTCTGGGACTGTGACACTTACTTTGAAGATGTTGTGTGTTTTATTAGCTTTTTCATCTGGCTATCAAAAATATTTTTACCATCCATTAATATACTCAGCTGGTCTACCCACTTATTTTATCTACACAAAAGCCTGGTTCTTCTGGTTCTCGTGGAGTCTACCATTGATCTTTTGATCAATAATACAAAACATCAACTCTGTCTGACATCAAGAAACTTGAGCACAGGCCTATAAGAGACAATTAAATTCATGGTGTTATATAGAGTCTACATATAATCTTGTTGCCCTGCATTCCCTATCTCACTTTAATGGCCATGACAGAAGTGGGCTATATTTGGGTCCACTATCATACGGCATATTACTGGTAGAGTTAAGTCTACCTCACCAAGCACTCATTGACACTGTAATTTACATTTGTGAGCTTTTGATAATTGGTGGCATGTGAACATGCTACAATAATTAACGTAAGGGGAAAAAAGTTAGGGAATCCATTTGGCCTTCTGTGTTGAAGTTTCTTGGTTAATTAGTGTAACATGTAAACCTCTTGGGTCTGGTATTTTTCTGGGTTAAACTGGAGGGGAAAAAAGTAGCAGATAACAAGTGTTTTCATTCTTGCTTGATTAGCATTTTCATTTTCATCATGATTTTAACATCTTTATGTTCTGAAACATGAGTAATTTCTGTTGCTTTCTTGATTGGTATCTTTAATCACTACTGGTTCCTACAGTCAGGAAACAAACCTTTCATCTCTAGGAAATTGTTCTGATAATCCCTCAGCCAGTACTTGTGTATGATTGGCCCTTGGCACATGGATCCTTCTGGTTGCCAACCAGGAAAATACCCTTCATTCTATCTGGATTGGGATGGTATTATTCTTGAGCTTTTCTGGTTTAAGAGTACATGATATAATTACTTTCATCTTCACTGTTTTCACTGAGAGGAAAAGAGCATAGTTAGATCTCACAAACAACTACACTATCTTTTTTTCTTCACCTTTCCAGATTGACAAGGAATATTGTTTATTGTGTCTTGTAATAGCCATTTACAAGATTTCACTTTTCTCAGATGGCCAAATAATTCTCCTTTATTCCTAAACTTCATGTACTGACTCACTGCAATCACTGCTTAGGTGGGCTACCTATATCCATGGTATGTTTCTGATGAAAGGCAACGTATACATCTGACCTCTATCTGCTGGCTTCAGAAAGCTATTTGGTGTTTTAGACAGTGCTATTTTTTTTGTCTTAACCAACCTCCCCCGCCTCAAGAAAAAAGTAAGAAATCCCAAATATGTCTGATCTGATCTGATCTATGTCCAATAAGAGTTGTTAGTCTTAGATGAAATATAAGGTGGATAAATAGAACAAAGTTTGGCAGGAACGCAATTGTATGTGTCTGCCTTGTTAGCATTTCATTTTAAGCTCATAAGCTACTATACTTAAAACAGATCTTATAGATTGTCTTTTTCCTTTTCTACCCTGCCCCATTATACAGATGAAGTAAGAGAGACCAGGAGAAGTGAAGTAACATCTTAACATTTACAATTTACAATTTTTAATTTTTGAAAATTATTGTTACCAGCTCCATCTGTTTCCCGTTTGTTCATGTTTTTTGCACATATTTTCCTTGGTACTGTGCTGGGATGAGCTTAATTAGCTTACTACTTAAGTTGATTCTAATTTATCTGAAAAACACATGCATAAAATATTCCAGAATGGAAAGCTTACATAAGTTAGAAATAGCCTGTTAGTTATCTATTACTGGTAATGGAGAAACTACCTTAAAAGGTAAAAAGATTTGTGCCACTGAAAGTGCCCATAGAGGGGCTCAGTAAAACAATATGTGGATCCTGAGAAACTTAACAGAAACCCGTGGGGGAGGGGAAGGGAAAAAAAAAAAAGAGGTTAGAGTGGGAGAGAGCCAAAGCATAAGAGACTCTTAAAAACTGAGAACAAACTGAGGGTTGATGGGGTTGGGAGGGAGGGGAGGGTGGGGGATGGGTATTGAGGAGGGCACCTTTTGGGATGAGCACTGGGTGTTGTATGGAAACCAATTTGACAATAAATTTCATATTTAAAAAAAACAATATGAGACTTCTCTTTCAGAATAAACACTAGGGTGTTGATCATATTTACATCTTCATTGTAAAGAATTAGGATTTCCTAGAAACATCCATCAGATGTTTACATACTTCTGGGTAGTTGAGTGAAGAAGTTAGTTCAGGAATTTGGGGGCCATCAGATTTAAAAGCTGATTTTTTAAACTTTTATTATATCCCCAATATCTGAACTACAACCTAGTTTTTCTTTCCAACATCCTTAGCATCCCATTAGATGCATTGACTCTTACACTTACAAGAGCTATTAGAAATGATCTTGTCTTTTGCTTCTCTCACCCCATTTTATAGATGATGTAAGTGAGGTCCTGAGAGGTAACATCTCAACATTTACACATTTAGTGATCATTAGTACTGATTTTAGTTTTGTTTCTCCATTTCCATAACATCTCAACATTTACACATTTAGTGATCATTAGTACTGATTTTAGTTTTGTTTCTCCATTTCCTCAGTGGTTTCTAGCCTCGTAGCCTCGTTCTAAAGTGCGATTTCATTTTTATTCAGGTTACAGGTTAGAGAATAAATATTAATTAAAGTAATGAAAAAAATATATTGTCAGTTTTAAAGGCCATTAATTCTCTAATGGCCATCAGTGAACACTTCACTTGTAATTAGGTGCTTGAAAACATTTTGGTCTTAAAAAAGTTGAGGGTTGTCTCCTAATCTTATCTATGTGATTAATTTGCTTAGCTTATCTTTTTTTACCATAATGCAAAATGCTTGGCTCTTTGTCTTTGGAGTTGATTTATTTTTCTGAGTTATCTCTGGGTTCTTCCTCCTCTTAAATATTTGTAACAAAGCTATAGAATTAAGAAATCTGTTGACAACACGTAAGTAGATATAATGAGAGGTAATTCTTTTTTTAAAGTTGTTTTGTTGCGTGACATTTAGAACCTGCTGAAAAAATTTGTACAAGATATAATCTTCTTTTCTCCTGTGAATACCTTTACTGTGCCATCCTAGTTGGTCAGTCTGGGCACTACGAGGGTCCCTAGGACAATAAAGAAGCTTGTAGTTTTCCATTCACTATTTTCAAATGCAAGGACTAGGAAGTCCCTTATGATCTCTATGGTGCTTTACCTGAGGATATTTTATAAAACATGGTAAGGAAGGAAATATAACAAAGAAACACTATTCTTTAAGTGATGTTACATTTGATATTAAATTCCATATAATTAAGGCTTAGTTTCATCCCTAGTATAAAAAACCACAACTGAATATTAATCATTTTTAAAAGTTACTAAAGGAAGACACGTGACAAATATTTAAAATTGATTGTCTGATCCTGAGGTTAATAGTAACTGTCCATAGTGTTTTATGTAGGTACTGAGAAGAATGTGGAATTAAAAACAAAACAAAACAAAAAATGTCACTAAGAGCACATTTTTCTTTCATATTAGCACTTTGTAGAAATATTTATAGAGAATTGCACATGCACTTTCAAAGTAGAGACCGTGCTTGGCCAATCCACAGCAACCAGTAAGAGTAATTCATTATCATTATTTTTTTTAATGTTTATTTTTTTTTTTTATTTTTTTTTCAACGTTTATTTATTTTTTTTGGGACAGAGAGAGACAGAGCATGAACGGGGGAGGGGCAGAGAGAGAGGGAATCTGAAGATTCTGAATCTGAAGCAGGCTCCAGGCTCTCAGCCATCAGCCCAGAGCCTGACGCGGGGCTCGAACTCACCGACCGCGAGATCCTGACCTGAGCTGAAGTCAGCCACTTAACCGACTGAGCCACCCAGGCGCCCCTCATTATAATTATTTTTAGATAATCAGTTTCAAGGGAAATATTTTTAGAAAGTTACTTTTCTTTCTATTTCTAGTAATTGTACCTCCTATCAAACAAACATGGAAATCCCAAGGATCCTGTTTCTGATTTGTATTAAGGCAGAGTCTACTCAATAGATACTAATTTTTTCCCCAAATCTTTACCCACTGTCGTATGAAAAATATTGTTTTCTGTAACTAGTGCTTATGTTATTGCAAAGCAGGCACTTGCCTTTGCAAATATGGCCTCTGTAAAATTAATCTATGATTTTACTCTGTATTCCTAGTTTGTGTTAAAAAAGAGTGCTTAGAACTGTCAAATTATAACAAAAAAACTAAATAGACTCCAAAGGGGGAAAAGAGTATAAAATGCGGTCAAGTCCACTTTGATGGTTCACATTTCGAGTGCCATTCTCCAAGGAGAATGAAAATTGTGCAGCCTGGCATATTTTGGTTATTCATTCTGTACTTGACATTCTTCATGGGTCAGACCTCTTACCAACCACTTTCATAGATACTGGGGATTTTTTTTTATCTCCTGACCAATTCAGAATTTCTACTGTACCACTGAGTATTCTTACCCAATAAGCTCTTCCCACTCTTTATAGTGATCTCTTACTTTCAGGGCTCTAACACTTTCTCTGTTCTCACACTCACATCTAATATCTGTGCCTGAGGCATTATAAAGTATGGCATTCATCTAGGCCTTTAAAACAAATCGCAAATTTTTCTTAGGTACAGTCTTAGAAATAACCTTTTGCTATCTTTTAAAATTAATCGACTCTGATTTTCTCTTTGATCATTTAAATTGAGTCTATGTTAGTTGAAATAGAGCCCTTATGAAAAATTAAATTTAAGGCCAGTGATAAATTAAATGTAAAAGAAAAATTTGTTTTGTTCCTATTGCAGAACGAGAGTTCCGGGTGCCTTTTTGAAATAGATAAGCAATTGGTGGACCCCACTGTCCCTATTTGGGACTGCCCACATCCATCCTAACTGAGGCTCCAGAGCAACCACAATGGTAAAGAGTTTATCTTATAGGGATGTTTCTCTCTATTAAACACTTAGGAATCCTATAAAAGCAGGAATCCTATAAATCCTTGGTATATGAATTAACTAACCTTACAACTGACATTGGTTGGGGTGCCTGGGTGACTCAGTCAATTAAGTGTCAGGCTCTTGATTACGGCTCAGGTCATGATCTCATGGCTGTGAGATTAAGCCCAACATGAGGTTCCGCACTTAGCATGGGGCCTGCCTAAGATTCTCTCTCTTTCCCTCTGCCCTCTATCTGCCTCTTTCCAAAATGAAAATTTTAAAAAAAAGAAACAAACAAAAAAACTGATATTGGTTGTACCGTGAATATTTTCATTTCTTATTGGTGAGAAATCTGAAAAAAGGTGTATTATGTAAAAATGATTGTTTTTTTACTAAAAAAAATACATAATGGCTTTTTTAAAATGCCTCAGATTATAGTTTAATGGGAAGTAAATGGAGACTTGATGAGGCTTCAAGTATAGTATTGATTTTTAGATAGTTACAAAAGGTGCATTAGTATGATTATCTTCTCAGGAAAAAAATGGCACACACTCTAGATGCATCTAGATATGCTATTCTGCCTAGAAAGAGAAAAATGCCACCAATTATTCAGTTTTTTTATTTTTAGGATGCCAAAACATCTAAATATATGAAAATAAGCCCATATGGAAATATCCTGATGTGTAGAGCTATGAAGGAAAATTTTATCCAGAGTAATGGGAATGGGTAAGTCCCTGATATTTCTAGTATCAGCTTGACTCTCATTCATGCTTTCATTTTACAAGTGGAGAAATTAGTATCTCCAGGGTTGCATAGCTCCCACCCAACCTGATTCACTAGTTAAGGTTGCCACATGATCCCTCTAGGCATGTTAATTTATGATCCTTGCACTAGATAAAAATGCACTAATCTCTGAGCCAGTGTACTGAAAAGGCTCAACGCATTCTTGTGCATGTCCTTCAACAATTTGGGCAGCCCACAAGATAAGCATAATGAGCTAACGTCTTGTTATCTATTTCATGAATTTCTGACCCCCTTGAATAGATTTCGGCTTTATGTAAATCAGCTTCTTGAAGTAGTAGAAAACTATACATTTTATAAGAATTATACCTCCATTTTAAAAATTCTCAAATTTATTTTCAACAATTATGTCAAGAGAAACACAGATCCAATGCTGTGTGGGTGGTGAGGATGGTACATAAACAAATTACAATATTTGGAATCAAAACACCTTTACAAAGGGATAAGGGCAAAGGCCATTTTCCAACATTTGGAAGTATTTCAATATGGATTGGTAAGTCATCCTAAAGTAGGTGGAATCATGATATTATTCCCAGTTATGTTGAAAATGACAGATGACATAGGATGAGACCATGAGTTGTAACCTTGAAATGTTACCAATCTTAACCAAGGTAGCTCTTAGCACCTGTCTTAAGGCAAGTGGTGTTTGGTAAGAGTGTCAAATTAAAAAAAAAAAAATATATATATATATACACACACACACACACATACATATATATGTATATGTGTGTGTGTGTGTGTGTGTGTATATATATATATATATATATATATATATATATATATAACATTAGGGCTTTGAGGAAGAAAACTGATTGTGGGAACTACTTAAAAGGAAAAGAAATTAGAATCACTGTTGAGGAATTTGTCCTTTATTGCCTCTAAAGAAAATGAGCACCCTAACTGAGTCCAGTGTCTGTGTCTAAGGTAACAATAGAGGGATAGTGTCAGTAGAAGATCTGAGGTCAAGAGTTGACGTTATTCTTTTTCATAGCACAGATTAGATTATACAGTAGACATTCATCACTGGGAGCCATATTTTAATAGGTTCATTGCAATCTGGAACATACCTAGTGCAAAGCAAGCAAGACCATGAGGTAAGTAAAACCATATCATGCAGAATGATTGACATACAGAGAATGTTTAAGAAAATATGTGGCACCTATGGAACCTTTTCTGGTCTCTGAAAAACATGTGTCTTGGGAACCTAGATTATCAAGACCATATTTCTGATTTACCTGGAGAAAATCTTACCTTGCCCTATGGACTCCCTGCATTGGGACAGTTATAACAACCAAATCTAATAGAACTTCATTCAAGGCATAGTTGCCAGAAGTATTCTTGACATGGTTATTTAAAAAATTGCAGTCTTGTCATTAATTCTATTTTTTATCAGCAGTTCCATGATACAAAATTCTTCCTGTTTAAAATACTAAACATCTCAATGCTATATTTACACAATGATATATATATATGAGGATGTGTTATGTAGATAAAAAAATAGATGCAGGTGTTCATAAATACCTGTAAAACCCACTTTTAGTACAGCAAAATAAAATTTTAAATGTTTTTTCCATTTTGAAAATGAATCTTGAGGAAGTAATTTCTCCACGCAGCCTTATTTCCTTGTAAATTCAAATGGTTTTCCCTTTAAATTTTAAAACACTTTGATTCTATGATTTCATGAAAAAAATGCATAATGTAAATGTGGAGGGTGGGAAAATCATTGCTAATAACATTAAAAATATGTTTTAAGCAAGAATATTTTTCCTATTGCCTGCTTTATTTTAAAAATATATGTATTATGATTTTGTTCTATAAAGGGTGTGTGTGTAAGAGACCGTAAGAATGAGAGAAAAAGCAATTTCCCTTCCTGGTGGGGAAGCCCATAATCAGGAGTTCCATTTGGGTTAGCTTGTCAGAAAATCACAAAGCCAGGAATCATTCAGTTCTTTCTGTACTAAGTGAAAATTTGGGTTACCAAGACTTCAAGTTCTAATAGGATAGCTCCTCTGCTAGGGCGTAGAAAAATTTTAGAGTAATTTTCTTATTTTCCAGGGAGACTCTCCTACCCTATTTGTGCATTTCTCTGTATTCCTCTTATTTGTTTAGGGATTCATTATTTTACTTATGCAAATATGAATATTCTCCTCCACATTGTGTCAGGAGAGTCACCAACATTGGAAGCACTGAAAAAGAAGTACCTCCAGAAAAAAATGCTGGGGTGTCACTATAACAAGCTGGTCTAATTTCAGAAACCTAATTTCACAATTCTGGTCTAATTGCTTTCTCTTGGGCTCACTCTCATGAAAGCCTAAAGAGATGAGCAGAAACAATGAATGTTCTTTTGAAGAGGTCGTTACACATCACAATAATGCACATAAATGACAATCCCTTGCACATCTAGGGTACTTTATAATTTACAAGACCTTCCCACTAACATTATCACGTTTGTATTCTGATGCCTTTCAAGGGTAAGATATTGATTGAATGGGGTTTAGGAAGAGGATTTCAAAGAGAATTGGGATTAGAAGTTGTCAAAATCCAATCATCAGTATAATGTTGGCTTATGTGAAAAGCATATTAAAACTCTGTTAAAGAATTAAATTTTTCTAAAATGTGGTTGCTTTAAAAATATCTTCAAGACACTAATCGCTTGCCCTTTAAAATAGTTTTTGATGCATATGGGAATTTTTGAAACAAAACTTCATGCCAGCTACAACTTGTACAAAGTTGTTTGCTTGCTACTGACATAATAATTGTGAAACTTAAACCCTTGTTTGATCCTGAAGAACTGATGCCGATAAACAAAGTCTATGCAATATAATCTCAAAATAAATTATTATTGTTCTCAAGACTACTTCTTCAAAAGCCAAAACAACAGGAAAAGAAAAAGAACCTTTCTGTTAACTCTTATAAATTATGCACCCCACCTTAGGTGTTCTCAATGTTCTCCTTCACCTGTCTCCAAGGTACAAAATATGGAAAACTCTTTGACCTTCTATGTTTCATATAGTCTTCCTCCCTTCCCTCCTTGCTCTGACTTTCAAACAGAAAGACCAAACATATCCTGCCAAATCTGAATCCTCTTTGAAGAGTGTTTTAGTTTGCTGGGACAGCCATAACAAAATACTGCATAACATACCGACTAACAATACCACAGGCTGCAGAGTTTAAACAACAGGTATTTGTTTTCTCACCAGTTTGGGATGCCAGAAGTCCAAAATCAATGTGGCAACAGAGTTGGTTTGCTGTGAGACTCTTCTATTTGCCTTGCAGGTAGCCACTTTCTTGCTGCCTCTTTACCTGGTTGTCCCTCTGTGCACGAACGTCCCTGCTGTCTCCTCTGTAACTTAATCTGCTCTTCTCATGAGGGCAGAAATTGGAATCGATTCAGATCCAATTCTACCAGGCTCATTTGACTTTTAATTTTTTTTAAAAAAGTTTTAATGTTTATTTATTTTTGAAAGAGAGAGAGAGAGAGAGAGAACACGAGTAGGACAGGGGCAGAGAGAGAGGGAGACGTAGAATCTGAA
This sequence comes from Lynx canadensis, assembly GCF_007474595.2. Taxonomy (NCBI): domain Eukaryota; kingdom Metazoa; phylum Chordata; class Mammalia; order Carnivora; family Felidae; genus Lynx; species Lynx canadensis. The sequence goes on along the minus strand of NC_044311.2, from coordinate 83,039,656 downwards.
GCAAGCTCCAGGCTCCAGGCTCCAAGTTGTTAGCACAGAGCCTTACGCAGGGCCTGAACCTACAAATCATGAGATCATGACCTGAGCGGAAGTTGGATGCTTAACCCGCTGAGACACCCAGGTGCCCCTTAACAGGATCATTTTAATTTTGTTACCTTTTTAAGCACCGTATCTCCAAATATAGTCACATTCTGAGGTCCTGCGAGTTAGGGCTCCAACATGTGAATTTTGGAGGTACACAATTCAGCCTATAACAGAGAGCAAAGGGAGGGGAGGAGCTCCTCAGATGTATACTTTGAAATCCAACTCATAAACAAATCAGTGAATTTGATGACCAGCTAATCTCTGCTCGGACAGATCAGGTTTCTTTTTCATTTCAGAAGAGAAAAATATGCGTTTGTCACTGAAGAGAATGCTATTGCTAAAGGGATTAGCTAATATTGTCTTCCTCTGATGGATTCCTCCAAATGTGGGAGTGACATGGGGAAAGAGAACAGGGAAATCAGGGCAAATTGAATAGCCCCTCCTAGGCTGCTCTAACAAAACAAGACGTTTCAGAAAACAGAGACTGGAACCCAGAAAAGCTACAAGCTATTGGCTCATATGAAAATTCTGATGTGGTTTTTTTGACATTAATGCACCAGAGTCCCAGGCAAGCCTACTCTAAATCCATGATAACAAGCCCAAGCACCAAGTGCCCATAGTGGAGGAAGGGGTACATGGGTAATATGACTCCAATAATTCCTAGGCAGGGGAATGAAGACCTGATGTGGCCTGAACTTCAGACTGCTCATAAAAAGTTAGAAATCATATTTCTATATGAAATTTTATGAATTAGAAAAAAAATGGGGGGTTAAATCAAGAAAGGCCATGAGTCATAGCTGGGTGATTACCCATATTCTTCCCAAAGCACATTCAACCATATAGCTTTGGATTCTAACAAAGTTGTAAAATAAGTATTGTAATTCAGGTTTTACATATGGGAAAACTGAGACTCAAAGAAATTAAGGAAATTGCTGGCTTTACCCAATGGATAAATGGCAGATGCAGCATTTGTGTCTGTGTCTGATATCAAAATTAGTATTTTAATCCAGATATCATATTAAATATTATTCCTAAAAGCTTACTTCTGAGATATGTTTAACTGTCCCACACAGTTTTTGAAAAAGAAAAGAAAAGAAATAGGAATCATGGGACCCCATAACTCTCTCAGTCACACCGAGTGAAGCCTATTACAACCAAGTCACCACTGTTTCACCTACTGGCAGCATTCTCTAATTGGAGGTTAAGAACCACCTCTGGAAGACAACATAAAATTGAAAGAAAAATGTGTACATAATTTCTGTGATCCCACACTAACTTTTGGAAATGCTAGAGTAATCTTCTCCTAAATGTGTTAGGTTGTTTGTAGCATGGAAGTCCTATGCTTAGAATTCATGCCATTAGATCATCATTTAGGTCAGACTATCTCACTAGTGACTCTTCGGACTTGATTCATTCATAAAATCACACGATTATTGGAATATTATAAATTGATTTTGGATTAATAAAATCTTTCCCTTCCCTTCCCTTCTATTCCCTTCCCTCTCTTCTCTCATTCTATAGCTACTAAGTTCCTATGCTTTCTTTAAGGTTCAAATGCAGCCTCTTCCAGGAAGTTCTTCCTTGTCCAAAAGGAGATTTTATTATTCAGTCTTATGCCTCACAATATTATAAAATCAGACTAAAAGGGCTATTAATCTCCAGATAATTAACTGGTTATCGGAACACAGAATTTAAATGTTAGCTGAAAGCATACATGGATTGTATAATTATTTCCGTGGTTATCCAAAAATTAAACATCAAATAAGTTCTTTTGTCAACCTCACATTAACCTTATTTTCCTCTACTTACCTTAGCTGACCCAACTATAGCTGATGCATATATAAAATATATATTGAACATGAGAATACAAGCAAATATATACTTGTAGTTTTATAGACCTTTTTATGAGAAATTGTTAAAAATACATAGTATCTAAAATTTTGCCATTGCTCAAATAAAGACTACATGTGTCAGAAACTAAAACTTGTCAAGTCTAGCATAATATCTCCTTCACATATTGTTCTGCTCTCCCACACAGTAGTTTTAAATACAGCTTTTCAGAAGTTGAATGCTAGAAATTTGCATGCTGATTCTATTAGGGAAAATGGTCAAATTCTATTCAGACTGAATATAAGCTAAATTGGTGAGGTGCTGTGACACTTTGCCACTTGGCTTCAAGTTAAGAGAATGTCATCAGTAGTGTTTGGCTTCCAAGGCTGGGTCTTTCCCTTTTATAAAATGGTTTAGAAAAGTTCCAAGTTTCCTTTTGGCTTCATTTCTAATAATCCAGACTTCTACCAAGAAGGAAAAAAAATTTAAATGCCAAACTGCAAACTATCTGAAAAGAGCAAAGACTGTTTGAACATGTTGGGCACACTTCAGGGAAAACCAAAGTCAAATACCAAAGTCAAATACAGTTTGAACCTCAAACTTTACAACTAAAGTTGTAAAAAGAATTTGAGATTAATAGAAGAGGAGCTAGGATTCATTCTAGACAGTGGCTCTTTTTCATTTTTAAAAATTGTTTAATTCATTTTTTTCTAATTTTATGTTTTTATATAGAAGCATGAAAGTGAAAATAGGTAATGAGTCTAAATTATTATTCAAGAGAAATTGAATTGATGGTTTTTAGTCAGTGATCTGAAAATAAAATTCTTTATTCATTTGGTATTTCCTAAAAATGGCTTTAATAGAATTGTATAAAATTGTATAAAAAATGTGTAAAAAATTGTATAAAAAATGGAAGTATAGCCTTTCTAGCAGCTTCATATGTATAGAACCATATATATATGTAAAAGTTATGTATTCCTAAGTTTTAAACAGCATTTTATATAAGACTTTATGGGGGTAGTAGGGTACTGTCCACAAGAACTAAACAAAAACTGTACCATTTTAGAGTATATCAAAAGGTTTACTCTTAAATGACTCACATGTAATTCTAAAAGTATTAACATAAAAAAAGAATCATTAGCATTCTGTTTTTATTCTTCAAGACCCAGAATACCACTTTTTTTTTTGCTAGTACATGTTAATGAATTTTATCAAGTTAAAATATATTGGAAATTCTACATAATTGGTTCTCAATTTGGGAAAGTAATAATATCCAGGTGCCTGGGTGGCTCAGTCAGTTAAGCATCCAACTTCAGCTCAGGTCTTGGTCTCCTGGTTTGTGAGTTCAAGCCCCATATCAGGCTTGCTGCCGTCAGCACAGAACCCGCTTCAGATCCTCTGTCCCACGCCTCTCTGCCCCTCCTGTGCTCACCCTCTCTCTCTAAAATAAATAAACATTAAAAAAAGAAAGTAGGGGTGCCTGGGTGGCTCAGTGGGTTAAGCATCCAACTTCCACTCAGGTCATGATCTCACAGTTGGTGAGTTGGAGCCCCACCTCGGGCTCTGTGTTGACAGCTCAGAGCCTGGAGGCTGCTTTGGATTCTGTGTCTCCCTCTGTCTCTCTCAAAAATGAATAAGTACTAAAAAATTTATAAAAAAAAGAAACTATTAATATCTCTTATAGACACCCTACACAAATTTTCATCTTTTGTAAGCAAACAGAATGTGAAAATGATGTTGCTTTATACCTGTGTTTATTCTGTCATATTGTAGGCTCCTTGAGAATGTATAATCCTGTTTACTTTTTAAAAAATGTTTCTCTTTCAGATATTCCTGAAGGAATAAATGGTATTTCTGTTTAGGCAATTAATTTGTTGATTGTTAGCTGTAACCTTTCAATTATAAACCAAAGAAATAAGAAAATGTATAGTTGGATTATAAATTTTGTTTGCATATTCGTTCAAAGGAGGCTGAATTCCAGAAGATATATCAGTACTAGGTTTGATGAACCATTACAAAGGCTACTTCACCAAACTATTCCAGACATTTGCAATAGGCTATAGTCATCATTCATTCACTCATTCACATTTATGGAAAAGCTACCAGGTACCAGATACTTGCAAGATTCGAAAAGTAAGAGAGAAATACTGATCTCAAATAAGTTGTCCATAGTAAGGTCATATTTGCAAATACATATAATATGAAATAAAAATGAACATTAAGAGAGCCACGGATAAATTGTTGTGGTGGGGTGGGGAACCTCGGTGGCTCAGTTGGTTAAGCATCTGACTTCAGCTCACATCATGATCTCACGTCTCATGAGTTTGATCCCCACGTCACTCTGTCTCTTGTCAGTGTGGAGACTGCTTGGGATTCTTCCTCCTTCTCTCTCTGAACCTTCCCCACTTGCACGCTCTCTCTGAAAAATAAACAAACATTAAAAAAAATTGTGGTAGGGATCAGAGGGAAAAAAGATGATTTTCAGATGACAGAATGAGAAGATTTTGGGAAGGGAGTTGAATTTGAAGTAGGTCTTTAAGAATAATTGAGAGAGCATACTAATAATTGATATTTGGGTTTGTAGCTATCGGTGGGAAGACTTGCCACATGTGAAAGCACAGCAGAAGCAACAAATGAAATATGTATATAAAATGTGTTAGAATCTGTGGGAGATGAAAATGTATATAACATATAATCTATTAACATGGATGCACCTCTATGAGGTGATTTAGCAACCTGATGATGAAGGTAAAGAACATGAATTACCCACATATGTCTGAATCTTTTCTTTTTATGGATTTGCAATCAAACACTAAACAAATAGGAAGACTTGTAGGTAAATGTTCATGCTAACAGAATCATTTCAGCGGTCCACCATTTTTGTTGGGTCTGAGAAGATGCTTTGAGTGACTGACTTGTCACCCATTAGTTTGCAAAAGAAAAGGACTCCAGGATTAAGTTATGAGTCCACAATCACAAACAAATCAATGTACACTAATAAGACCACTAGGTAGTAGAATGACTGGTAAGTTTCAGAGTTTCATAGACCTGCCCCTGTTCTTTGACTCAGTGTTCTCTTTGTATAAATACTAATTCTACTTTGAAGAACACACTCTCTTCTCCATTTACCATCCCTAGTTAAAACCATTAGTCAAATTACTCTGTTCTTATTTTGTTTATGTAAAAACTGTCACCCATTTTTGCCTTCTGCCTCTTGTTAGGTTACCAATGCCTGTTTTATGTAATAAGAGCAAAATACCTACAACCAAAATGGCTAAAAGCAAAGTATGTTCACTATGTAAGAGGTAAACAAAGTGACACTGTTACAGCAATTGAACTGCATTGGTCAAAATCATTTGATCAATAGAAAATACACACAATTATAAGTACAAAGCCTATTTTACCTGGTCATCCTTCTCTATGAAAGGGCATAAATCATAACCAGAGCACTGTGGCATAACCAGCAAAGATCTCTAAACTGGATACTGTATTCTAATTCTGACCCTGGTATTATCTAGCAGCAGGATCTTAATTGTTTTATGTCCTCCCTCTGGAAACCTTGATTTCTTCATCTATAAAGTGGAGCATCAGACTATATATTTATAGCTTTAAATTTTAAGGATTCTATATTCACCATAAGGACAGAATTTATGAAGTTCCCTTGTTTTAGCACCTTTTATGAAATCAAACAAGTGTGTTTATCATCTATCTGAATGACCGTATATTCAAAACATGATAGAGGTAAATATATTCAATAACCTTGGACTTCAGAGAAAAGCATTAAGTGAACCAGGCCCCTTACTTTTCATTTCTCTTTAGTGGTAAATGTGTTTACTTTGAATTATCCTTCTGAAGGCTCATCATCACAGCAAGGTGCATTGCAGAAAAGATATTTATAAAAAAAAACAAAACTATAAGTCTAGCTTTTCAATTCTATCGTAACTATTTGTCTAGCAGATTACTCTTTAGGCTGTCAAAATAAAAGTGACTGGTGTGACTGTATGTGTGGGCTTGATTGAGACTGAACAGAGCACACCTGTGAAATGTGGTTTTATAGCAATGCCAGGGATAGAATATCAGGTCTCAGTCTGCTCACACCTGCTAGGTGCCTGCATGATACCAGGATTCTTTCTATTTGCTTTTTTTTTTAATCTTAAATTCCTTCTAGATTAATAAAAGGTTTTGTGATGTGTGCAATACCTTACAACAACATCCCAGCAATCCTGCCTTACAGGTGTTCTGCAGCCACAGTGCCTCCCAGCCCACATTTCTCATTCATTGACCATAACAGTAGTTCCTCACTGAGAAATGTTCCAGTCACTGAGTGTTGTAATCACTGCCAGGAAGATATTTAAATGAAAGTGTAATTTAAACCCAATGAACAAGCAACACAAGCAAATCCTGGGGTTATTTCTTCCAGTGACAGTGGGAATATTTATGTAGCCTGCCTAGAGTGACTCATTAGCCCAATAAAAGCCCTTTACTGCATATTCACAGGTGAATGTCCACCATTCTCTGGAGCCCACAGTGTTCTTGGCAGCTTTGATTGAAATTTGAATAGTATTGCCGGAGAATTTTGGGGTTTTCTGGATGTTGGGATTGATCCAAGTCATGGAAAGGCTGAAAAGTGAAAGTAGAGTCCAAATAAGGACAATGATTTTTATTTAATGTATATTCCTTGTACTAAGACTCAAGGTTATCCTGGCACTGTAATCACTGGGACATGAAAGATGGGGGAAGGAATCCTGTTTATCCTCCTCCACTCAACTAGTCCATTTGGATGGTGGCTTTAATGGGAGCTTCGTTGATCCTCTTCCTTCAGTAACTTTTCACAGGAAGTACACCATTTCTTGGTATAGGATTGGGTGTTCTTAGAGTATATCCTTGTAGTCATGAGGCTTTCGTTTGTTGTGTGAGCCAGGGTAAGTAGATTTCAATTTCAGAGGCTAAGTTTTATCACATTTAAAATGGAACATTTTAGGGGCCTCTGGGAGGCTCAGTCGCTTAAGCGTCCGACTCTTGATTTCAGGTCAGGTAATGATCTCACCGTCATGGGATTGAGCCCCGAGTCAGGCTCTGCACTGAACAAGGAGCCTCTTGGGATTCTCTCTCTTCCTCTCTCTCTGCCCCTCCCCCACTCATGTGCTCGCATGCAATTGCACGCATGCTCGCTCTCTCTCAAAATAAATAAACTTAAAAAAATAGAACTATTTTAAATGCAGCTGTACTCTATATTAGAGGTCTGAAAGCCATATTTAGCTAGTAGGTTAATTTTACTTGACCAACAGCTTTTTCCTCTCTTAATTTATTTTTTATAGTGGTAATACATTCACAGAGCAAAGCAAATCTATTTCTTACAGCTTTATTCTCCAACTTCCCAGATCCCTTCCCAGGAGACAAAATACCAACACAAGCTTCTTGTGTATCCTTCAAGAGACTTCTAAGCACAATACAAGCAAAACCTACTTGTGCATATGTGCATATATATACATATTTAACACAAATGGTAGCATGTACAAATGCATACATGCATTTTATATGTAGGCACACACACATAGATTGCTGCTTTTATTTAACAGTGCATTGTAAAGATCTTTCCATAGCCATACATAATGAGCTGCTTTATTGTCTTCAGCTGGTATATAATATCCCATTGTGTGGACGTGCCAGAATTTATCTAATCCTCTATTGAAGGACATTTGATTGTTTCTGTTATTTTGATATTGCAAGCACCTTTATTATGAGTATAATGTTGAACATACTCCATTTTGTACACAAGCCACTATATCTGCAGGTCAAATTTCCAAAAGTGGGTCAATGGGTGTTTGCATTATAATATGAGAATTTATTTGCATTCCCTAATGGCACTCCTTTGGCTGCATCCCACAAATTTTGATGTTTTGTGTTTCATTATTATTCAGCTAAAACTATTTTGAATATCCTTTGTGATTTCTTTCTTGACCCATGGATTCTATATAAATCTGTTGTTTAGTTCCAAATATGCAAGGCCCTTGAAGATATTTATTTTATTAATTTTCTAATTTAATTTTGTTGTCAGTGAACATACCCTGTAAGATATCAGTCTTTTGACTTTTTATATGGGCTAGCATTTTATCTTGGTGAACGTACCATGTGAACTCACATAAATATTCATTTCGCTTTTGTTCGGTAATGTGTTCTACAGTATTAATTAGGTCAGGTTGTTTGAAGTATTCTGATTTTCTAGATCTCTACTGAGTTTTGCCATGTGTTCTAACAATTATTGAGAGAAGATTATTAAGGTCTGTAGTTATGATTGTGGATTTATTTGTTGGCTTCTTTCAGTTCTGTCACTTTTGTATATTTTGAAGTACTATTATTAGGCACATATATAAGTAAGATTATTGTGTCTAAGTCCTGATGCACTGACCCCCAGTTGTTATGGAATATTCCCTTTTACCTCTGACAATACTCCTTGTCTTGAAGTATCCTTTGTCTGATATTAATATAGCCATATCTGCTTTCTTATGCTTACTATTATTGTATATATCATCTCTATATTTTTATTTTCAACCTCTATGAGACCTAAGGATATCACTTGCAGACAGAATATTGTCTAGTTTTACATTTTTGTTTGGTCTTGCCTTTTCATTGCAGTGTTTACTTTGTTTACATTGAAAGTGATACTTGATATGGTTGGCTTTAAATCTACCATTTGCTATTTGTTTTCTATTTATCTCATCTGATTTTTGTTTTTCCATTTCTCTTATTATTTCTTTTCAATTAGTGTGTTTCATGTTCCATTTAAATCCTTATATTGGCTTCTTAGTTCTACCGTTTTTGGTATTATAATTATAGTTTTTGCTCTAGAGAGTATAATAGAGATTCTTACTGAATTACAGCCTACTTAGATTGATAATACGACACTTGACATAAAATATAAGAACTATATTCGTGAGTTTGAGCCCCACGTCAGGCTCTGCGCTGACAACACAGAGCCTACTTGGGATTCTTTCTCCCTCTCTCTCTGCCCCTCTCCCACTCGCGCATGTGCACACACATACTTTCTCTCTCAAAATAAATACACTTTTAAAAATATATAAGAACCATAAAACAATGTATTTTAACTAAACCCCTGTCTGTTCTACAATGTCATCACACACACACACACACACACACACACTCACACTTACATTAGAACCCTTTCAGTGCAATTTTTTTAATTGAAAGGAGAAAAAGTATATTCTTTCATATTTGTCAACATATTTATGATTTCCAGTGCTATTTATCCCTTCCTATATAACCTAGTTACTATCTGGCATCCTTCAGTATGAATAACAACTTTAAGCATTTATTATAATTCAAGTCTGATGGGGGGGTGGGAGGGAGGGGAGGGTGGGTGATGGGTATTGAGGAGGGCACCTTTTGGGATGAGCACTGGGTGTTGTATGGAAACCAATTTGTCAATAAATTTCATAAAAAAATAAAAATAAAAAAAATAAACATTATAATTCAAGTCTGATGGAAGTGAATTTACTTTTTTTATCTGAAAATATTTTTACTTTACCTTACTGATTTCGAAGGATATGCGCACTGGATGAGTTCAGTTTGCTTTTTATTTTAGCACTTTAATGACTTCATCTCATTATCTTCTACTTCCCATTGTTTAGTGGTGCTTGATGTGTCCTTTTCCCTTATTTGCTTCATTTTAATTTTTTTTCTGTATTTTTCATGAGTTTGGTTATAAAGTACCTGACTATGGTTTTGATGTATTTATCCTGCTTTGGATTTGCTTAGCTTCTTCAATTTAGATCTATAGGAATTTTTATATTTACTGTATTTGGTAAATTTTAACCATATTTATTCATTGTTTATGCTTTATTCTACTTCTTTTGTGTCCGAATAGGTTAGACTATTTGATATTGTCAACAGATTGCTGAGTGTGTGTGTGTGTGTGTGTGTGTGTGCACGCGTGCACATGCGCTTATGTGTGTGTTTAAATCTTCATTTAGCTGTGTAATTTAGTCTGGATAATTTTAATTACTCTGTCTTCAAGTTCATTGATGCTTTCATTTGCCAGTTTCCAGTTTGTTAATAAGTACCTCCAATATTTTTTTTACCTCAAATATTGACCTTTTCAGTTCTAACACTTTCATTCGGTTCTTTTTTCTATCATTTCCTTTTTTATTCTGCTGATATATCTTATTTGTTTACTCATCATGTCCTTATTTATCTTTAAGTCCTATAGCATTTACAGGAGCTATTTTATTTTTTATTTTTTTAGTTTTTAAGAGACAGCAAGCAGGGGAGAGGGGCAGAGGGAACGAGAGAGAGAATCTCAAGTAGGCTTCATATTCAACGTGGGATCCAACACGGGGCTTGATTCCCTGGGATCATGACCTGAGCAAAAATGAAGACTTGGATACTCAACTGACTGAGCCACCCAGATGCCCCATAGGAACTGTTTTAAAGTCCTTGACTATTAAAGACTGGATCATCTGGATCATCTTATTTTTTTTCTTTATTGAAATTCTTAATTGGCTGATTGTGGGTTACATTGTCTTGCTTATATCCATGTTTTATAATTTGTATAATTGTATATTAGACATTTTTATGATATGTTGTAGACTGCATTGCATTATCTTTTGATAAAGATTGTGTGTTTATTTCCTGGCATTTAGATAAATAACTAGTAGATATTCTTGATCTTGGTGTGTGTGTGTGTGTGTGTGTGTGTATGTGTGTGTGTGTGCGTGTGTGTGTGTGCGCGCGTGTTTAGGTCTTGGTTATTTTGTTTCTATCTTTAATCTGGGAGGGTGCAGGGGGACCCTATTTACAATGTGATCATTAAACTGTGACTTTTCTGAGGTCTCCTGTGAATGTCCATTATCAAGGTCTCTGCTTTCTGGCTTGTCTAGAAGTTCAGCATATCCCAGCCCTGCATAACCTCTTGTATCTCTATTCATCCATAAGCCCATCCATAAGCCCAGGATCCTCAGGAAATTCCCACGTAATCTCCTGACCTCCATTTTAACAGGTTCCTTTTCTCTGGCTCCTTGCTCTACAAATTCAAGTCCTTTTAGCTGTCCTAAACTCCAATTTCTGTCTCCAGTTCAAAATAACCACAGTGCAATATTTCAGCTTTATCTCTTCATTCTAGTGTTGAAAGGTACCCCTTGTAGAAAGCCAGGATTAATGTAGTACTTTCTTCATATATTTCCCTTCTCTCAAAGATCAAATCCAGCAATTCCAGTTGACAGATTCCTGGAAACTGTTGCCTCATATACTTGTCCAATATTCGTAATGGATACATCAGGAAGTTAAGTTTCATACTGGATATTATGACTTCATAAAAGTTGAAACCTAGAGTTTTAAAAATTGGAAAATTTCATGTAAAAATATATTTCCAATCTTACTTGATAATTTCTGGGGCCCTTTAGAATATTCAAATGACTTCCCAAAAGTATAATAATGGTTTTATTTAAATATGGGAATTTGGGGGCACCTAGGGGGCTCAGTTGGTTAAACATCCGACTCTTGATTTCAACTCAGGTCATGTTCTCATGGATCTTGGGTTTGAGCCCCACATCAGGCTCCATGCTGACAGAGCAGAGCCTTCTTTGGATTCTCTCTCTCCTTTTCTCTCTCTGCCCCTCACCCGCTCGCATACATTCTCTCTCTTTCTCAAAATAAATAAATAAACTTTGAATATGGGAATTTGAAAATATCCCCACTTTCGTCTTTACCCCCAGAAAGGAAAACAGAAGCTGAGACACCAGAGGCATGCTTCATCTTTCATGTATCTGCTGAGGGTATTCAATGTACTTGCCTTGATTTTCAAACTCATAAGTATGTACTGTATACATACTTCACAGCAACAATGGTGTTTTTAATGGAGAATTGCACTGTTCCCTCAATGTCTGCTCTCTTGTCTCTAGAATGTTCAGAATCCTAGAAGTAATTTTGGTGATAACAGTTAATTGTAATATGATATATCCTCTTATTCACTGGCCTTCTCCAATTGCTCATTCCCATACTCACAAGCTTTTGGCTAGAGGCCAAGTCAAATGGCTGTGTGGTATTATGCCTCATTAGGAGATGTTAAGAATCTGAAAGTTACCACATCACTTATCTCAGATTGATAAAAACATCCTCTACCCAGAAAAGAGAAATAGCCAGATTTATCTGTGTACTCTGTTTAACCTTGATTAGCCTGTTAACAGGCAAAAGAAACTCGACACATTATTTGAATTCCACAAGTAGAGTGACTTTTCTCAATCTTTTGCTCAGGCTAACGCTTCTCATTTGTGATATCAGATATCACCTAAAAAAGTATATCTAGAAGTACATAAAGTGAGTGATATGCCAAGGGCTACTTAAAGCACACCTTTACTGTCTTAATTATTCAACCTTATAGTGAAGGTATGATTAGTATTAATTTACAGATAATAAAACTGAGCTTCAGAAAAATAAAATAACTTGTCCAAGTTAAGAAATTGGGGATTTGAATCTTTATGTCTGCTTCCAAAATTGTTTCTAATATACCAGTTTTCATCATTTTATGATGATATAAATTTACCTTGTTGTCCTGTAAGATATTGCAGGGACTATGTTAACAAAGAAGCTTTATTTTTAGAGAAATTAGCTCAGTTTTCCAGTAAAAATTATCTCAAAAGTGTATAGATAAAGATTCCATATCTGTTGAGGTTTTTTTTTTAAGTTATACAATTAGATTTGTTCTAGTCAAAGCAATTCAGTTTAAAAAAATGCTTCATTTGAGATAATGTATTTTAACATTTTCTTTGCCTCTTGTCAGGATAGAAAACAAAAGTTCTCTTGCTTGACTTAATATCATTATGTCTGACAATGCACTTGGCAAAGCAGCTGCTAATACACCAAGAATCTTAAAATTCTATACATCTAAAAGCCATTAAGAAAGTTAGCCAACCAGGAGCTTCACATCCAAATATTCAAAGGAAGTATCTACCTCTGGAGTTATAACCAAAGGAAGTATCTACCTCTGGAGTTGTTGGACATAAATTGTGTTGCAAGAATCATCATGTTTTTTAATGTCTTTCTTCCTTCTATACAACCTAGTAAAAAGCACAGCAAATAAGGGAGATGCTTTTGTACATTAAAAAGAGTTTAGATTTTGGTTTCTAATTGGAATGGAAAAAAAAAAACAAAATGAGAAGGCCCTTTGTATTTAGTATGTTTCAAATATTAGTAATTTTTACATATCATAAAGTCATTAGTCATAACTACTTATATAATAGGCAGGTTTTTTTCCTCTGATTACATTTCCTATTATGTTTTCTTAATAGTGATATAGTACCACAATTTTTGGTAGATAAGCACTGTTTTTAAATACCAATATTTTATGCAGACTCCTTAATTTCAAGAAATTATTTAACTATTGAATATGAATGCTAAAGCTATGGGAAGTTTAAATCAAAAGGGACATTGGAGATCACTTAGTCCAACAAAATTCTCTTTATGCTTAGGGGAACAGGGAATTTAAGACAAAGTGATCTTCCAAATTTGAACACAAATTACACATATACAGGAATAAAAATCTAGGTTTCATGAAGTTTTTTTTTCCAGCAAATTATTTTGATTCAGAGTAGATTGTTTTTAATTCCATCAACTATGGAGAATATGAAGGAAATTAACAATCATGGTGCTTGCTTTCATGGAGCTTAATCCATATGTAATATCATGCCAACTAGTGTTAAGTTATGGAGGAAAAAACAGCAAGATAAAGGATTAGAAAGTGAGGAGGAGGTGCTGAATTATGCAAGGTAGTCAGGAGAGCTCTCTGAGATAGTCACATCTGAGCAGTGACCTGAATGAAATGAGAGATCAAGCCGTGTTAATGTGTTATTGAAGATGTTTTCAAAAACAGAGGATACCAATTGGGAAGGACTCGAAATGGGCTCTCCTTGTTGTTTTGAGAAATGGCAAGGAGACCAGTGGCTGCAGTGCTATGAATGTTCATTCATCCATTGCACATTCATCCCATGGAGCATGGTAGCTAAAGCAGTAAGGAGGAAATGGGAATCTATAAGGCACGAGATGAAGGTAAATTGTAATTGCACTGCCATTTAATTATATTAACCATACAGGATTATTCAAGTCGTCTTCCTGCTTCAGTTGGGAAGCATACATTTTGCAAGTAAAGCTACTAGGAGGAAAAGCAGTTGTGAGTGATATCGCTCTAAAATGTAGTGACTTTTAAGGTTATGGTGTCAAGTCTTCTATGTAAAATAAGTACTTTCAAATGATTGTGTAGGTCTTTATAGGTATCAGAGAGCTTGCACATGTGTTATGTAATTTGATCATTATAGCTCCATGAGTCTGTAGCAAATGTATCTTCAGTTCATAGTAGAGGAAGTTGAGGTTCAGACAGGTTAACTGATTTGCCAAAGGTTAGTTTGACAATGTGGAAAATTGTTTAGTGGATAATAAGCCAGAAATTTAGAGAATCCAAATGATTTTGCAGAGAATATTTACTGCGCATTTCTTCACGTGTTATGAGTAATAGTATTTTTCTATTCTGTTCATTTTATATTTATTATTATTATTATCATAAGAACTTGCAAATGGTTACTTTGAACCTGGGCAGTTTTACAAGCAGTATTTAAATAAAACATGTAAGTATGTGCATTATATAATGGCCTATAATAAAAAGTGCAAAGTAGAATAAGTGAGTTGGAGGGAAAACATTTTTTCTTGAATAAATTACATGATCCCAAAGTGTTATTTTTTCATCTTGAACAAAATTTGTCCACAACCTATGAATGAATGATTGTTATTGGTATAAAATTGTCATGCATTATATGTTAGCTAATTATGTGGAAAAAACTTGATTTTGAAAGAGGGCAAAGTTTTAGGAAAGTAACATTTGTCATTTTACTTAATCTTTGCCACATTTTTACCCTTCTATAGCTTTTTTATTAACAAATAACATACATGGGGCACATGGGTGGCACAGTCCGGTTAGGCAACCGACTTTGGCTCAGGTCATGATCTCACGGTTCGTGGGTTTGAGCCCTGCATCGGGCTCTGTGCTGACAGCCTGCTTCAGATTCTGTGTCTCCCTCTCTCTCTGCCCCTCCTCTGCTCACACACTGTCAATCTCTCTCTCTCTGTCAAAAATAAACATTTAAAAAATCAAAAAAGAAAACAAATAACATACATGGAGAGTGTGCAAATTATAACAGAGCTCAATTAATTTTCCTAAAGTGAACACACTCATGTAACCAGCTCCCAGACCAAGAGGTAGGCCATTCCCAACATCCCAGAGTCCTCCCTCTCCTTCATTCCAGTAACTACCCTCGCTGAACACTATCCTGTGTTCTATCACAATATATTAGTTTCACCTGCTTTTGAGCTTTATGTAAATAGAATCATACAGTGTGTGTAGCAGTTATTTTTGTTTGGCTTCTTTTGCTCCACATGATGATGGTGAGAATCATCCATATTACTGCTTACAGTTGTATTTTGTTTATTCTCACTGTTTTGCAGTATTTTGTGATTATCTGAATGTACTACATATCCATTCTGCTATTGATGGCCATTTGGGTTGTTTTCATTTGGGGACTATTATAAATAGTGTTTCTATGAGCATTCTTGTATATGTCTTCTGGGAGAGAGAGAGAGAGCAAGAGAGAGAGAGGTTTCATTGGTGTATAAATCCAGGAATAGAATTACTGGATCATAGGATATACTTATATTTACAAACACCGCCCAGTTTCCAAAATGTTTTTTTTACCAATTTATTCTCCTATCATTTATGTATAAGAAGTCCACGTGTTCCACATCTTTGTCAACACTTGGCATTATCTATCTTTTTATTTCAGTTGTGTTTGAATATAACCCATGCTGGATTTTTTTCCAGCTTTTTTGAGGTACAATTGACAATTGAGAATGTATATAAGATTGTGAGATATTCACGACAAGTAAGCTAATTAACATATCCATCACCTTGCATAACATCTGTTTTCTTTCTTTCTTTCTTTCTTTCTTTCTTTCTTTCTTTCTTTGTGTGTGTGGTTCTAACACTACTTTATGGTCCAACAACAGTCCTACTAGGGAATATATCCAAAGGAAATGAAATCAGGATCTTCAAGAAATATCTATATATCCATCTTCATTTTAGCATTTTTCACAATAGCCAAGTTAGGGAAACAACCTTAGTATCTGTTGGTGGTTGACAGGTAAAGAAAACTGGCACTAATACATATATAGCAGGATGTTACTCAGCCTTAAAAAAAATCCTGCCATTTGCAAAATCATAGATGAAGCTGGTGGACATTAAATTAAGTGAAATAAACTATATGCAAAAAGATAAGCTCTGCTTAATCTTAGTTATGTGTGGAATTTTGTGTTTGTTTTTTTTTATTTTTTTAAATATGAAATTTATTGTCAAATTGGTTTCCATACAACACCCAGTGCTCATCCCAACAAGTGCCCTCCTCAATACCCATCACCCACCGTCCCCTCCCTCCCACTCCCCATCAACCCTCAGTTTATTCTGTTTTTAAGAGACTCTTATGTTTTGGCTCCCTCCCTCTCTAACCTCTTTTTTTTCCCCCTTCCTCTCCCCCATGATGTTCTGCTAAGTTTCTCAGGATCCACATAAGAGTGAAAGCATATGGTATCTGTCTTTCTCTGTATGACTTATTTCACTTAGCATAACACTCTCCAGTTCCATCCACATTGCTACAAAAGGCCATATTTCATTCTTTCTCATTGCCATGTAGTATTCCATTGTGTATATAAACCACAACTTCTGTATCCATTCATCAGTTGATGGACATTTAGGCTCTTTCCACAATTTGGCTATTGTTGAAAGTGCTGCTATAAACATTGGGGTACAAGTGCCCCTATGCATCAGTACTCCTGTATCCCTTGGGTAAATTCCTAGCAGTGCTATTGCTGGGTCATAGGGTAGATCTATTTTTAATTTTTGAGGAACCTTCACACTGTTTTCCAGAGTGGCTGTACCAGTTTGCATTCCCACCAACAGTGCAAGAGGGTTCCCATTTCTCCATATCCTCTCCAGCATCTATAGTCTCCTGACTTGTTCATTTTAGCCTATATGTGGAATTTTGAATAAACTTGTAGAAGCAGAAAGTATAATCATGGATACAGGGGCTGGGAAGAGAAATGGGGACATGTTGGTCAAGGGGTTGAAAATTTTAGTTATACAAGATGAATAAGTTCTGGAGAGCTAATGTACAACCATGTGACTCAAGTCAACAATATTGTTTTCTATAGTTGAAATTTACTAAAAATGCAGATCTTAAGTGTCTTTACCAAATGTTTTAATATGATAATTATTGCCCCACTTTATTCATGGTAAAACAAAGATTTATCAGGGCACCTGGGTGGCTCAGGCGGTTGAGCGTCTGACTTTGGATCAGGTCATGATCTCACAGTCCGTAAGTTCGAGCCCCGCGTCAGGCCCTGTGCTGACAGCTCAGAGCCTGGATCCTGCTTCTGATTCTGTGTCTCCCTCTCTCTCTGTGCCTCCCCCACTCATGCTCTGTCTCTCTCACTCTCAAAAATGAATAAATGTTACAAAAAATTTTAAAAAAACAAAGATTTATCAAAATTAAGTGGTATGCCCAAGACCATACAACTAGAGAAACAGAGTCAATACTGTCATTCAATTCCGTTTTATCACACAGTCTTTGCTGTTTCCTTAGAATATTTTTCTTTAATTCAACAAGAATAAATTGAATGCTGAATATGCTGGGCTTCATAATAAGCATTGATGAGGAACATGGTTTTGGAGCAAAGCTCAGAATGTCTAGGATAGGAACAAGAAAAAACACAATACAAGAGGCAAAGTGCATTAAATACTACAAAAAAAAAAGCAATTCTATAAGAAACTAAATGAGGGAAAGTTCACAGTTACCTATAATGACTGAGAAAAGCGTTTGTCATGGTTCCATTGGATAGAGAAATAGAACAACCTGAGCAAAGTACAATTTGAGGACAGGAAAGTATGGGCATGTCAAGGAATTTGGATATGATAAAAACACAATTGGCAATTATAGCCAACCATGAAAAAAATATAACATTTTAACCATCAAATATCCTCAGTTTCTGTCTCCTTGTTCCTCATGGTATTTATATATAAAGGAGGTGAGAGGGGTCATTCAAATGAAGGTGAGAGGGGCCAAGGCTGGCACAGTTACAGGCTGACCGAGGAGGAAAGGCCTCATCCTGGGTAATGGCAGATGCTAAGACTGGAGAGGAGAAGCGTGAATCTGTGCAGGATATCAATGCAGAGAAAAGAGTAAGGAAGAAATTCAGTATTGAAGAGGGATCAAGGTAGAGTATGAAACTATGAGATTGGGGATCAGAGAGAGAAATTGTATAGAGAATAGGTAAGAATCAAATGAAGTGGGGAGAGACTGAAAGGAATCCTGAACGGTTGGCCTGGGTTTAAGTGGTGTTCCAACATTCCTTGTTATCTGGATTGAAATGGGCAGGTATTCTTAATTTTTTAGGACAAGGCAAGAGTGAATAGGTATTTGAAATGTGAAATAGAACTGGTCACATAGTGGCTTGTACAATGCCAGAACAAAAACATCAGTTGTTTTTCGTTGCAAATTCTACTAAAAGAATGAGTGATCAAAAGTAATTTTGGAGCCCTATCAAAGGTCGTATTCATATTCCAGTGAAATCCAGGTCAGCTGAAGTTGAATACACTTAAGATTTGGAAAGATTTTGGGGCGCCTGGGTGGCTTGGTCGGTTGAGCGTCCGACTTCAGCTCAGGTCATGATCTCACAGTCTGTGAGTTCGGGCCCCACGTCGGGCTCTGTGCTGACAGCTCAGGGCCTGGAGCCTGTTTCAGATTCTGTGTCTCCCTCTCTCTCTGCTCCTCCCATGTTCATGCTCTGTCTCTCTCTGTCTCAAAAATAAATAAACGTTAAAAAAAAAAAAAAAAGATTTGGAAAGATTTTTTTAACTTTTTTTGTTTGTTTATTTTTGTAGGATTTGGAAAGGTTCTGTATAATAAATGTGGAAAATAAACATAAAAATAAAGCATTTCACATATCTATATACATGATGCACATGTGGAGATGTTTCTATTTCATCAACAAATATTTCTACAAGTCTTGCTATGTACCTACATTGAACTGATTGCTCAGGATAATAGATATGAACACAATTTATGAGATGCAATATGACTGTTTAATCTTTCAAAGATGGAAAAAATCCTCCTTTTTATACTTGTTCATTGCTCTGCTTTAATTAGATGCACTGGATTAAGGTAATCCAGGATTTTATCACCTTTAGCTCTGAAGTCTATTCGTCTCCACTACACATTAGATTTATTGTCGTTGTGAACCCACTTGCTTTTTAACCTCAGATCCTCTTCTGAATGTCTGTGACTGCCCGAGTGTTTGCTGAAAGCTTTAGCTAATGTTTTTAAAGTTTATTTGTTTATTTATTTTGAGAGAGACAGCAAGTGGGAGAGGGGCAGAGAGAGGGGGTCGGAGGATCTGAAGCGGGCTCTGTGCTGACAGCAGAGAGTGTGAGGCAGGGCTTGAACTCACAAACTTTGAAATCATGACCTGAGCCAATGTTAGACACTTAACAGAGGCCCCTAGATAATTTTTTTTAAACAAGTATGTATGTGTAATTTGTTTTAGCTATGGTGGAAGTAATATATGCAGAATAAAGCTTAACTTATAGCCTAGGGCCCTGGATGCTGCAGCAGATATAAACTTCTATGACAAAAACACAGAATTAAGTGTCTAGTTACATGATTGATTGTATTTTTCTTGCTATAAATAAAAACTGAAGAAGAATAATGAGTTGGAATTTTTGTAAATTCTGAAAGCTTACAACATGCTTCCACATCCTTTGTCTTACTTTCCTTAAAATAATTTATAGTTGCATATGTAAAATTCAAAGATTAATCACTTACCTAAAGTCTCACATCGAGTAGGTATGGATCCAGAAGCAAAATTCTGACTTTCTTATTCTAACTAGCTGGACATTTCATTTCTCATTACACAATTGGGGCACCTGGGTGGTTGGGTAGGTTAAGTGTCTGATTCTTGATTTCGGCTCAGATCATGATCTCACGGTGTGTGGGATGGGGCCCTGTATCAGGCTCTGCACTGAAAGTGTGGAACCTGCTTGGGATTCTCTCTCTGCCTCTCTCTGCCCCTCTCCCTCTCACACTCTCTGTCTCTCTGTCTCTCTCTCACTCTCTCAAAATAAACTTAAAAAAAACTAAAAGAATGATAATAGCAACTGTATTGTAAATTTTTAAATGTACAACTTCGTATTTATGTTGAAATTATATAAATAGCATAAAGGTTGCACTTAGAATGATTGTCCAAGTTTGCTCAGTGTTCTTGTTTCCCTCACTATTTCTAGAAGTGCCTACACTAAGCTTCTGACGTTTTTTTCCACCTGAAATGTTTTGCCCTAGCCAGGTATTAGTTGCCTTATTTCTGAACTCTGACTCTGTAGCCCCCTTGGAATGACATTAAATGTGATACTCCACTTGACTTTCCGTTTCTTTTTTTTAATGTTTGTTTTTGAGAGAGATAGAGAGATAAAGAGAGGGAGAGAGAGAGGGAGAGAGCACGAGAGGGGTAGGTGCAGAAAGAGAGATACACGCAGAATTTGAAGCAGGCTCCAGGCTCTGAGCTGTCAACATAGAGCCCGATATCGGGCTTGAACTCTTGAACTGTGAGATCATGACCTGAGCCGAAGTCGGATGCTTAACCAACTGATCCACCCCGGCACCCCGACTTTTCATCTCTCATTCGGACCTGAGTGCTGTGTCTGGGATCCCCCTTCACCAGCTCAGAAGTTCAAGACCCAGTCCCTGCCTAATGCTATTCCTGGCTCATGTTCCTGCCCAATATCCTGGACTTTCACTGTTTCAAGAACAGACTTTAAACAATTGCAAAACCAAACAGAAACCTCATAGTTCATCATTTACTCAGTCAAACTGTTATTGTTAATCATGTATACAAGACAATGTAGTAATTATCTTTGATGGAAGTGGGTTTTATGAGGTTGTATGATGGCTGGTCTCAAATCAGCAGCCATCACTTCTATCTAATCTAATATCAAGATATTTCCATCTCCCCCCAAAAAAGACAAAAACAAAACAAAAACAAACATACAAAATTCCTCTCTTCTCATTTACCTGACCCCCAGCTCTTGGCAACCACTAATCTAATTTTTTTGTGTCTGGATTTGCCTATTCTGGAAATTTCATATAAATGGAATCATACAACATATGGCCTGTTCTGTCAGCTTCTTTGACCTAGCATAATGTTTTTGAGGTTCATCCATATTGTCACATGAATCAGTACTCCACTCTTTTTCGTGGCTGAATAATATCCCATTGTATGGATGTACCACATCCTGTTTATCCATTCATTCATTGATAGATATTTGAGTTGCTTCCACATTATGCATAATGCTGCTGTGAAGATCTGTGTACCAGTTTCTGTGTAGACGTGAGTGTCCATCTCTCCTAGATATGTACCTAGAAGTAGAATGGCTGGATCATATGGTGATTGCATGCTTAACTTTTTTGCAGACCTGCCAAACTGATTTCCACAGCTGCTGCATTGTTTGCATCCCCACCAGCAGTAGATGAGGGCTGTAGTTTCTTCACATCCTCACCAGTACTTTTTATGATCCATCTTTTTTATTACAGCCATTGTAGCAGATGTGAAGTGGTCTTTGTCTTTCGTTTCTCTGATTCTTAAGCCAGTACGTTTACTTAAAATTGAGAGTGTCCTGGGGCGCCTGGGTGGCGCAGTCGGTTAAGCGTCCTACTTCAGCCAGGTCACGATCTCGCGGTCCGTGAGTTCGAGCCCCGCGTCGGGCTCTGGGCTGATGGCTCAGAGCCTGGAGCCTGTTTCCGATTCTGTGTCCCCCTCTCTCTCTGCCCCTCGCCCGTTCATGCTCTGTCTCTCTCTGTCCCAAAAATAAATAAACTTTGAAAAAAAAATTAAAAAAAAAAATTGAGAGTGTCCTATGGCATTATAGTGTTATTATCAATATAGTATAAATAGATATGCATATAAATATTATAAATATATGTCAATAATATATATCTATCTATATTATGTATGTGTAGATTACACATATACACATACATAATGTTTACAACCA
Source organism: Lynx canadensis (assembly GCF_007474595.2). NCBI lineage: Eukaryota > Metazoa > Chordata > Mammalia > Carnivora > Felidae > Lynx > Lynx canadensis. The sequence continues at coordinate 83,017,590 of NC_044311.2, read as the reverse complement.
CCTTTCCATTTCCCTTCCCATCTTTGTAGTCTCACTTTTTTGCTCTGTAATTTTAGAACCATTTTAAATTAAGAAAGTGTCTTAACCATTGTCTTTTTTGTCACTGAAGGCCTTCACCAGCACCCATCGACATGTCACTGTAGTTTTCTGCAAAGGAAGCTAGGGGACTAGTCTATCACCTAGAAGGACATGATTTCACGCAGCTTTAGTCCCACATATTCCTCAGTCACTTAACTACAGGTGTAACTGCATGAAACCATTGGGGCCTTACACTTAAAGGGTTACAAGGAAGAGATTCTTCCAGCACATCACAAAGGCAGCAGGGATGATTGTGAATCTGTTTTGCATATAGGATTCTTATTTACATATAGCTAAAGAAGATGTTAGCACAATTGTTTTTCTTCTGCTTATATTAGAAGGGGAGGAATTTCTTCTCTCCATAGAATATATTTTGTCCATTTGACATGTTAGGATTTGATTTTATTGTATTGGTTATAAAATTTCATTGTAAGTCACTAAACAAGACTCGGGCAGAAAAGGTGATTTTGAGAGGCAGCGATTCTAAAAGCAATAAATGTGAGTCCTGGCATTGGTGCAGTAATTTTTTTCTTTGGTGTAACTCTGAATTAATCATATAACCTTTTGGCTATATCACTTACTAATGATGATGTTGAAATAGAAGATATTTAAGATTCCATCTTGAATTCAACTTTTATTCTATGTTTCACTGAAGATCACACAGTATAGTGGTAATATTTTTTTCTACTGCTTATCTCTGGGTGTTTTGTTTTTATACCTGAAATTTAAATTACTAAATTTAAAAAATGTTACAGAGATGAAAGGGAAAGTTACTGACATTAAGCAAAGAGGTAGTGTACTGGTGATTTAATGCAACAAGTTTTGACTGCATAGTAAATTTGTGTACATATAAGGTACACAAATGTGTACCTATGAGCCTGCAGGTGCTGTGATTGTGTTTGATTTTGATTCCCAGAGATACATTTTATATGATAAGGATCACTAAAATGTGCAATAGTCATTCTCTTAAATTTATAAAAGATTTTACTGGCACCAGATCTGGGCACAGCTTTGAATGATGTTAGCCCAATGGGTGATTCAAACCTGAATAGTTGTCTTCTGTGAAGGAAAGTTTGTCTAGAAAGGAAATCTTGGGATGCCTGGGTGGCGTGGTTGGTTAAGTGTCTAACTCTTGATTTCAGCTCAGGTCATGATCTCAGGGTTATGAGATTGAGCCCCACATCAGGCTCTGTGCTGACAGCACAAAGCCTGTTTGGGATTCTCTCTCTCAAAATAAATAAACTTTCTAAAAAATTTTTTAAAAAGAAAGGAAATCTTGCCTCTTGATTTTGTATGATGAATCTTTATAACCAAGTACTATCAGAAATTATGTGCTATTGCCTCTGATTTGTTCTTAACAGAGAACCTATATTTCAGGTTCATTGCATTTAAGCATATGCTAGTTAACTTTTTAAATCCGTCCTTTCTTTTGTATCTCCTTTTCTTCTGCAGGATGTTTTCACTCCAGAATGCAAATTTAAGGAATCTGTATTTGAAAACTACTATGTGATTTATTCTTCTACACTGTATCGTCAGCAGGAATCAGGCCGAGCATGGTTTCTAGGACTCAATAAAGAAGGTCAAATTATGAAGGGAAACAGAGTGAAGAAAACCAAGCCTTCATCACATTTTGTACCAAAACCTATTGAAGGTATGAAATGAACTTCTTTTCTTTTTAGACCCTGATCTGTGTGTTGATGACAATTTGGTTCCTTATCCCTTGCTCAGTGGAGTTTGCTTGGAATGCAACAGATCCAAACAAAGTTTCAGAAAACGCAGTGGTACCTCTTCCTTAAAAAAAAAAATCTGTTACAAATGCTTGGCATTTATTTTAAAAACTGTTTGACTATAGAAGCTAGAAAATTCCTCCAAGTAGAAAAAAAAATAGTGCTAGCTACCATTTGGCAGGTAATTTCCTTCTTTGGTGAACACAACGATTTCTCAAGCTACATTCTTGAAAAACCAATCATGCTATGATAGTGCTGTAAAGTTTGCAAAAAGCCTTTAGAAATATGTTTGTATCCTAATCTATACATCTTTCTAAACAGATCTAACAATATGATGTATTAATTTTTCTTTGTATTTTCTAAGGAAAGGAGTGTTCTATCTACTGTGATCAATAAATATTTACAATATTCAATTTTATCCTTCTCAGTTGAGGCTATAACCTCCTTTCTCATGATCATTTAATATAGTGTTCACTTATTTCAAATTGGTTGGTGGAATAAATAATTTTATGCTAGGTCACCATTTTTGGTGACTTGTTCCTTAGGTAAGATGAGATATACCATTGAGGTAAACACTTTTACTGAATTCAGCCAAGCTTTTTAATACAGCCTAAGAAAATAGCAGTGACCTAGACGTTTACCAATAACATTCCTTTCTAAAAGTCACATTATTAGTCATTAAAAGAATTAGTTCAGCCTTCTTGTCTGAGAAAATGAGGAAACTGAGGCAGTGCATTGCAATTCTGTAACTTAGCCAGGCTTTCAATGCCCTATCTACAAGATATGGTCAGGTCAAGCAGTGTAGGGTCACAATGTCTGCTGCATAGTACCTATGACTGTAACAGTCAACAAACATTTGTTCAATCGATACTGTGTTCAAAGCACTGGGGGAAAATGTCCCTGGTCCTGCTCAAAACTCTTCTCACACTTTGTACTTTTAACTACACAAAACAGAACTTTCCTTCTTATACTCCTTTTTCACTGTTTGGGGACACGTGTAGTTTTTTTGCCCAGAGGCAGAGTCCAAGCCAAGGCATTCTGACTCCAGCAAACAAGCGCTACATCTCTGTGAAGATGGATGAAATTGCTTACAGTCTGAAGTCTGAAATGGAACCTCAGCATAGCATAATAAGACCCTGGCAAATGCTTTTGAATAAATGTATTCCATTCGCTTCTCTCCTTTTTTAATCGAGAATATACTTGCTGCTTAGAAATAAAAGCCTTTTCAGATTCATGGAGCTCTTCATGTTCTAAATATTGTTGACAGACACATGAAATTGATCAGTTCTCCCATACCTAGTTTGGTTTTTATTTTAAATTGTAGTTATTTATTTTGAGAGAGTGAGACAGAGAAAGAGCAAGCGGGGGAGGGGCAGAGAGAAGGAGAGACAGAATCCCAAGCAGGCTCTGAGCTGTCAGCGCAGAGCTGGACGCAGAGCTGGAACTCACAAACTGAGATCATGACCTGAGCCGAGATCAAGAGTGGGATGCGTAATTGACCAAGCCACACAGGTGCCACCCATACCTCGTTTGTAATTTGATACCATTGTTATGATGCAAAAATAAGAATGCTTTCCCAATGATTCTTCATGCAGCTGTGCTTTATAATATCAAATGATATAATTATGTAATAACCATTCTTATCAAAGATATGTACACCGGAGGTTTTGTTAGGCATCAAGAACTGTGCAGTGAGAATTTCTTTCTCCTCACTAGGATCCCCAAACTGTTCATGCCACCACTTTATTACTACGATTACTAGTCTTACTGCATCTATGTGCAATTTATCGTTTGCTAGGCAGGTTGTATATGTTACATTCATTAAACCTCACAACAGCTTTATGTTATTACCCTCATTTTATAGATGCAGAAACTAATATTTCAATAACAAAGTTAGTGAGCCCTGTCCAATCACAGGGCTAGATAAATACAGAACTGAGACTGCAGTCTAGGAAGCCCACTGTTGAAACCTATACATCTATTCCCTGTACTCTACTGCCCTTTAATCTGAAGTAAGCCTATGGATATGCTAATACTTAGAAAAGTCAGTGATAGCAAAGCAGAAATGTTATATACCATGGCACAGCTTGAACGGTAAGCTAGCTCCAAACCATGCAAAATGGAGAAAGGTATACATGATATGATGAGATAAACTCGTATTGGTAGATAATCAGATAGGATAGTTATGGGAATGCCATGCTAAAACTAGGCAAGAAAGAATTGAGAATACATTTTTTTTTTTTTTTTTGCTTAATTTTAACAGGCTCCATTTCCTACTCTGCAAAAGAAAAATTTGGAGCAGCTGATTCCTAAAGTTCTTTGACAATGGCATTCTGTGCAGTCTTTATAAGACCTTAATTGTAAACCCATGTTCCTTCATGGAACCTAGCTTAGGACTTATAAACAAAATGATTCTAAACACATTTCCTTTATTGAATTATTGAATGAAAAAAGTACAATTTTATGAGCTATTTCCATAATGGATGATTTGTGATTTTGTTTTATTTTTTGTTTTTTGTTTTTTGGGGTTTTTTTGGAAGCAGTAGGATGAAAAACATTCTAAGCCGTAACTCATTGTAAAGAAAGTCTTCGGTAAATTCTTCCATACATCGGTTATAAAGCACATAACTAGAAGACACTTTCAGAAAAGAAAGAAAATGACGGCTTCATAAGAGGCTGTCCATATTGATGGCTAACCAGAAAGGTTGTTAGTTATTTTTAGTTTTTAAAGGAATTTTTGTAAACCTGTAAACCTACCACTGTATGGTTACCAACAGAGTCCAGTACTACGGACTGTAAATGTCCTTTTAGGAAGGGAATTGGCCACTGATAGAGGAAAAGTCAGAGGAAGTTTGTTTTGTTTTTCAAATAGCTCTGTCTTTTCCCCACTTCTTGATGATGATATCATTTTGAATGTCATGATTCCCAAAATTAAACTCTACCAGTCCCAGGATCTTTAAATCCCACACTGATTACATGATAATAATTACCCACCAGCCCCTTTCCCATCATGGCCTCACTCTCCACCCTTCGTTTACAACACAGGCGGTGTTAATGAAGGGTTGCAAGGGTGTCTGTTCAGACAGATGGATGGACTTGATATTTAAACCCATTATATGTACACTTGCACGTCAACCTTTACTTTACGTGGGTCCCCTCCCCTGGAATTTAAGACAACAGCATAAGCTTCATGATTCCCAATTTTGCCCTTTCAGAGCATTGTTCACACGACAGATAAGTAACTCCCCCAGATTTAAATTGTCTTGGTGGTAACCTCCCCCTTTAGCTTTAGATACAGCAGCCAAATACTCATTGACAAAGAGCAAGATACAATCTCCTCCTTTTCTCCTCCCTCCTCCAAGAAGCTCATTACTCAGCTCCTGCAGGTGGTTGGCATTCAGAATCTAGTTCCTTCCTCCTGAAAACAATGTGTGCATTTCCAAAGGTTTAAGCTTCATGAACTTAATCCTGGAGAGAGAAATATGTTTCTAAAGTAAAATCAGTAAATATCAACTGAGAATCATTGCAACAGAAATATTAAACTGGAAATAAAGGAACATTTGCTGATTTCCACCAATGTATTTTCAAGTGGGGAGACAAGACTAACAGACACACACACAGGTAAAATTATCCGTTTTTCCTGTTATAACTGTTGACTTAAGCTAATAGAACCTGATTTAAGTGCCAGAAGTATAATGTAGATCAGTGTTTCCCAAACATGAGTATCTGAACCATCTGAAGTGTTCAAAAAGCTATAAATTCTCAGGCCAAGTCTCCAGAGTTGTTCTGATTTTATGATGGCAACCAGGATCAAGACTTAGTGTCCTAAACTGAATTTGGTGATTCGAGGCTTATTTGGATTAAATCTAGATGTCCAAAGGCAATTATTTAAATTTATTCAAATTATTGTGATCAGTATATTGGACTAACATAGAGTAAACTGTCACTCTGACACCATGGAATTAAATATATCAAACATGTCACATTTTGCCATTTCCTACTGCTATTAAGATGGCTGTATTTTAGTGCTGAGTTAAATTAGTATACAGAGTAAGAGGTAACACCAATTATCGCACTATGTCAACACTGAGAAAAAAATAACCTAGTAGAAATCAATTAATCAAGAATAAATGTCTAATTCTTCTGATCAAAATTTTGCCAATGATTTTCTAAGAAATTTTGAGAAAATGATTTGCCCTTTTAAACCTCAGTGATCTCTGAAGATGAAGTTGATTATAAATGCCATCTGTTTCATAGGAATAATATGAAGATTAGACATTGTAAGAAAGCTGGATATCCCAAATCTGTCAGATCAATGCAAAGTGTCTTTTTCATTTTCTCTCAGAAACTGGACATAGTGTTATTGGGTTATGTACTGGGTAAATGCTGTGAGATGTGGTATTCATAAAGGGATTAGAGACAGTGAAAGTTGAAATTTGGAGGGAAAATAATCTCTTCAAGAACTCTATAATGGGGTACCAAAGAACTGAACAAATCAGGGGTCCTAATGCTTTAGACCTCTAATTGGGAGAATACTAATAGCAAAATGATTTTGACATTTTTATTTCAATTGCCTGGAAAGAAAACTGCTGTGTTTTCCAAAATCCTCTTTTAGACCCAACCATACTAAAAGACAAAGAAAGATGGAGGAGCAAAGGGTACCGCTGATGCCCCTGATTGTTTTAATTATAGCAAAGACAATAGCTGTAATTTCTCTCTCTCTCTCTCTCTCTCTCTCTCTCTCTCTCCACCTTTTGAGTTTTGGATCCATGCCAGCCTGTGACACCTTCTTCCCCCAAACCAGTATAACTCCTTCAAAGCAGCATTTTCCTGGCTTTGAATTTAGTCTTTAATAAAACCCTCCTGCCTCTCCCTGACACATTCTTCTTCCATATCTATCTCTCTCCTGCACACAAATGTTGCTTCTGATCTCTTTACACATGAAGATATAGATCTTTGTGTTCACAATGTCTCTTAAGTCTTTATAATAAATATTTACAGTGTGCTGGGTGAGTTCCTTTGGCAATACATTGCTTCTGAACCAGCGCTTAGAATTTTTCTCCAGTTCCAAAGGGATCCCATGTGACGTTAATTAAGGTGTGAAATTGCTTCATGTTAATTGCTCACACCCTTCCATGATCTGCTATTAAGACAATTAAATATCTTTAATGGTACATTAACTGACAGAGCAATCTAACCTTTCTACTTCTTAGAAATTACAGAGGCCCAAGGAATATTCAATTAAATTGGTAGTAATAAGAAGATTAGTCATATTTCATCCTTCTTTGATAGAAACTGATGTAGGATGGGGGTTCTTTATAGAGTGTCATTTGTGAACTTTATCAGAAACTGGGAATAAACTTCATATAAAAAAAAAAAAAAAAAAAAAAAAAAAAAAAAAAAAACTGGAGTTGTATTGCTTCCATTTGGAAATAATTTGTCAGCAACTACAATTGCCTTCCACACAGGTTTTCCAATCTCCCTTATAGAACCATACTGACCCTCAAAGATTTCCACCTAGTTCTCTCCATAATTACAACAACTCTCACTTTCTAAATAATTTTCAGGAATCCAGCAGTAATATAAGTAATAATTAGTAGCAGCTGTACTGCCTTATATGCCATTTGTGTGGCTCGTTGTTATTTTCAGCAGGCTTCCCTAAGCACAAATGATCGATCGTGTATTGATCAATTGAGTATCAATTGATAGTCACTAACACTTTGAGAGTATGAAGGTTAAGATTATCATCCCAATTTTAAACATGAGGAAACTGAGTTTAAGAGAGGTTAACTAGCTCACCCAGGTTCGTATAGTTAGAAAGAGGCAAAACTATGACCACAGCTGTTATCTATCAAAGACTGCCAGAGGATCCCATAAGCTGCTGGAGGCTTGACCAATGGGTATATAACATACAGGCAACAGTGACTTGGCAAGTGATTTCAGTGGTGTAGCAGAATAAGCCTAATTAGAGTGGATTCAAGTTATCACAGGAGGTAAAGAAAAGAAGAAAGTAATATTAAGTCACACTTTGGAGGAGCTCTGCTGTAAAAGAGAAGCAGAGAAATAGGAAGCAGTAGCTGAAGAGAAATATGCAAGTTACAGTGGGGTTTATTGGCTTGTTTGCTTAGAGCTATTACACCATATTTATAGATTGATGGGAACATGTGGGGAGAAGTGACTTTGGGCATTAGAGGAGAGATGGTCACTGAATTATACTGACCAAAGGGAGTGGGCTCCAGCATGGAAGTGGCAAGTGGAGGGCCAACTTTAGACAGGTGCAGAGAGGGTTCAAGCTCTGTAACAAGCAGGGAGCCAGAACACGTGTGAGCAGATATATGCAGGTGGGTCGTTTTCATGGTGGAAATACAAACACTTCTTCTTCTTCTTTCTACGTGAAATGCAAAACAAGGTGGTTTACTGATAAAAAAAAAAAAAGGAGGAAGGAAGGGAAACGTGAAGGAGAGAGAGGGAGAGGAAGGAGAGAGAAAGTCAAGAAAAGAAAGAAGACAGGCCTATTGCCTGAGTCTGAGGAGAGTTTGAGGAGTTAAGTGAAGGGATGTAATATCCCGTGGGAAGAATGGGAGAGGAAATTGGCAAGAGAAATGCGGTAGGGTTCCAGGAAGTGCTGAGCACCCCCATGAGGACTGGGATCAAGATCTTGACTTGAGACCAGTCAAGAAAGATTTATGTGTTTGTTTTTTCTCAGACATATTAAACTATCTGACTGTAAGCCTAAAGCAGGAACCCTAGAGCTAATCACACACGAGTTTTAATGCTGATTCTGCCCTATGGTGTCCTGCAATACTTCCAGCAAACTACCCTTTCTGTTCTCTAGTTTCCTCAGTTGCAAAGCTAACCAATGAAAGTATCTCTCTTTTGGGTGTTTAAAAATAATCATAGTGTATATAAGGTGCAGATATATATTAAGTATATCTTATACTTAATATTATACTTATAATATTAAGATCTAATATTAAGTATATCTTAATATTATATTAAGATATAATATTAAGTACTCAATTAGTATTAGCTATGGTTGTGAGGACACTGCTTAGGAGGAGAGGACCCACTGGATGGTAACTGCGTCTGGTTTATTACAGTTGTCTGATTTATAAATAATGGCAACTTTTGAGATTCCACTTTTTTCATACTTTTAAGAAAGGCATTATTTTGGTTTGTTTCCCAAGAAAGGTTTGTAACTGATATAAATGTGACTCTTGAATGTTAAAAATTACAAACGGAATCTGAGCTAGTAAAGTGGCAGAGAACGCTTGCATATTTCTGATAACTGCATTTGCAACAAAGGTACCCATGAAAAGAATATAATAGAAGAATAGTAATTGGAAACCATGTCCTGGAAATCCTGTACCTAATCTTATAAAGAGGAGATGTGTTTTATTTTTGACAAGATTTCAATGCTCAGTGATATATATTAGATCTCTCTCCTTTCTTGCATTTAAAAGTAAAGCAAAAAAGAAATTAATAAAACAAATATTATGTAGTATTCTAAAGTTGGTAGCTTATGGTCTTGTTATGACCAAGTGTAGCATCTTATTTATGATAGCAGGACTGCGTGGCTTTCTACAGAAATATAGCCAGTGTATCTCAGGTGGCTGTCAAAATGACAGACTTCACCAGGCCAAGTCACAACGTGACATCATACAGGTGTGATCTGTTCACATTAATAAATTGAACTGGGAATTTCTAGTGATTTCTGTGTCTTAAAGTAATGCATGATATGGGCTCTGCTATTAGAAACTTTGTGTGTCCTCGTGTCTGCACATGAGGAAGAATATTCTCTCACCAAATCCCTCTACCTCATTTTTACTCTGAAAGCTACAGTGAATCCTTCTGCTTCAGTGTACTATGGATCAAGAAAAGTCAAAACATGAATAAAAGGAGACACCCAAAAGAAGGAGAAGAGACGGGAGAAGGGTGGTGGGGAGGGGAAGAAAAGAAAAAAATCGAAACATATATCAAAATGGAGGGAAAAGAGAAAGAAAACTGAAATGAAGAAAGAGTGCTAAAGAATGAAACAGATATGCTTCCCTTTTCAGAACATTATCTCCTTTTACCATTTATCCAAAACTATTATGATACCACATGTGTTAGAGGAATAATGATATGTATCTCAAAAACATCCTGTGGGATAAAAAAAGAGCAAGTATTCTTTTTTATCCTGCTTTAAAGAAGAAAGAGGGCATGGAATGCGATCAAGAACCAACCAGAAGTGCCAGGTGAAACAGAAGCAGTGTTGTTAATCAGGCATTGTATCATCAGGCACTGAACATTCTTGATAGCTGGATATTGAGACTCTGTTGAAAAAATAGTATAAAGTGAAATCAGAAGGAAACACAGTTGGAAATAAGTTCCATGCCAAATGGTAGCCATTAAATCATACCCACTGAAAATAAACTCTGTATCACAAGTGTAGTCCACAGAGTCTTGGATGACACATGGGTAGATAATAACATCTCAAGTTGCCTAAATCAGAGAACTGTGTCCAATGGTTAAATGGGCATTGGCACTGAATCTGAGTTTCTGAGAACTGTGATTGGGGAGCTGGGAAAACAAGAAATACAGGGAGTTGGATTTTTTGTTTGTTTGTTTCACTTTATTCCCAGGCTGGAAATTATTCCTCACCAAGAGTAGCTGAAGTGGGCCAAATGCATACAACAGAGGGCACCAGAAGAATCTATTCAAGAACAAAGAGGTGTTTAAAACATCGTAGAGCTTCCTAAAGCAAAATAAATCTATTTCTAATGAAATAATAGCTTATTGTAATAGAAAGTGATGGAAAAGCACTCCCCCGTAAATATCATTGTACTTTGAAATAATGCAAATTGAGAGATCAGAGGTCATTTCAATTACTAATAATGACCTGATTATCAGGAAGAGAAAAACTTAATCTTACATAATGCAGGGATTATTTAGGAAGACAATTCTGTAGCTGCAGAAAGAACTATTTGAAAATCAGGACCTAGCTGTTTTCCTAGACATGCTTCTTAAATATTTCCCACAATAGAGGCACCTGGATGGCTCAGTTGAGCGTCCAACTCTTGGTTTCAGCTCAGGTCATGATCTCATGGTTCATGAGTTCAAGCTCCATGTTGGGCTCTGTGCTGACAGCGTGGAGTCTGCTTGGGATTCTCTCTCTCCCTCTCTCTTGGCCCCTCCCCTACCCCCCCACAAAAACCCAAAAAACCTAAAACACATTTTTTAATAAAAAAGATAAAGATTCCCCACAATTTCTTAGGAGTATATGTTTGGAAATTAATACCAGAACTCCAAATTCTAGTACTAGTAGCTATATAAAATTATTTTTTTATTGTAAATATATGTGATGCTCATATATGGGGTTAGTACCTCTTGATTTGTTATTTTTTGTTTGGTTAGTCTTCTTAAGTGCTACATTAAGTTCCCCACAAAACAAAAGGATAACCCTTCTTAACATGTTAGTTAGCTTGACCAAGTGAACCCCACCTTTCAATTGCAGTCAAAATTATGGTACTTGGAGTATATCAGATATTGTGCATGTTAGATAAGCAGCAGGTCTCACATGTAATGGTGCCTCAGCTAGGTTTATTTCTAAGAACTTAACAATTGTGTTTGCAAGATAGCAGAACTCATGAAAGTTTCAGATGCTGCCAACCATTTCTTATAGAATCTGTGCAGTAAGATGCAGTTTGATTGATTCTTTCTGACTAATCTGACTGGCTGTATTCAGGCCATATAAACATAGTTAGACATTTTTCCAGATAATGAGATTGAATAAATAGATTTTTCCCTATAAACTCCTGTATTTGATGGACATATATTTTTTTTTCAACGTTTATTTATTTTTTGGGGGACAGAGAGAGACAGAGCATGAACGGGGGAGGGGCAGAGAGAGAGGGAGACACAGAATCGGAAACAGGCTTCAGGCTCTGAGCCATCAGCCCAGAGCCTGACGCGGGGCTCGAACTCACGGACCGCGAGATCGTGACCTGGCTGAAGTCGGACGCTTAACCGACTGCGCCACCCAGGCGCCCCTTTTAACTCTTCATTCACTATCAAATTGAAGCTGACAGATATCAGGATAATGGTTTAAATCTAGCGTCGAATTCCATAATTCTGACACAAGTTAACCCTGCCAGGTTTAACCCTCCCACTTCTCTATCTTACCCCATTCTTCAACCAGTCACTTTTTCTTACATTACCTGCACTTCGTTTCCTCACTCTTCTTCAGTAGCCTGGCCATATCTCTAACTCCTCTGCATCAAGGCTAAATCAACATCAGATAGCTATTGTGATGTCCTAATTTCCATTCAACTCTCTACCCTGGCTCTGAACAGCCTGTGATTTGTGTGCATGTCTGTGCTCTCCTTCTTCACCCTGAGCTCCATGAGGGCAGGAATCAAGAGGTCATTTCTTGCAGTTGCCAAGGAATTTAGCAGAGCTCCCAGCACAAATTAAATGTGCACCCGTTTATAGAATAAATGAGCAAATCAATGCTTGAACAAATGCATCTTTAGATATTTGTTCACAAAAGAGTAACTGGAATTGGAGGAGGGAAAAGAAAATGAAAAATCCATATTGAATGAAAGTGATACAACATTAGTTAAGCCAAGTTCATCCTACCAAAGGCATCCAAGATACTCTGCCTCTACCAAGTCTACATATGAATCTCGGGTCCAGTCGGGTCAGAAAATGTTCTCCACTGTCCTCCTGTTGATCAGTAATTTAGAGCGTTAGCTCCAGTCAGGACACCTGTAGAGAACAACAAACTCTTCTAAGATAGAAATGTCTAACAGAAATATCATATGAACTACATGGGTAATTTAAATTATCTGGTATTCACATTTGAAAAATAAAAACAAGCATGTGATGTAAATTTTAATAGTATATTCAACCCAAAATATCCAAGATATCATGTACTCAGTATGTAATCACTTTAAGACATTACTACTGAGATATTTATTCTTTTTGTGTGGTCTTTATTTTTTTTTTAATTTTTTTTAACGTTTATTTATTTTTGAGACAGAGAGAGACAGAGCATGAACGGGGGAGGGTCAGAGAGAGAGGGAGACACAGAATCTGAAACAGGCTCCAGGCTCTGAGCGGTCAGCACAGAGCCTGACACAGGGCTCAAACTCACGGAGTGTGAGATCGTGACCTGAGCCGAAGTCAGCCGCCCAACCGACTGAGCCACCCAGGCGCCCCTTGTGTGGTCTTTAAATTTGGTGTTTGTTTTATACTTGCAGCACATCTGAATTGGGAATAACCACATTTAATGCTTAGTGACCACATATACCAAATGGATAGTATATTAGGCAGTGCAGTTCTAGGGTATTCTCATCAGATTTTCCTCTTACCAACTCTATAACCCCTCAGTTATATCTCAATTCTCTCTGTCTTGCTGTGCTTCTAAGACTAATACTTTTGACTATTAGGGAATTGTTGACTCTTCCTATGCAAATAGAACATTTCTGGCTTTAATAGTCATCTCTTTGTGTATAGCTTACACTCGTTATTTGTGTGTGTGTGTGTGTGTGTGTCTGTGTGATTTTTTAAAGTATGTATAATTATTAACTGTGTTAAATAGACACAACATAGGGGCGCCTGGGTGGCGCAGTCGGTTAAGCGTCCGACTTCAGCCAGGTCACGATCTCGCGGTCCGTGAGTTCGAGCCCCGCGTCAGGCTCTGGGCTGATGGCTCGGAGCCTGGAGCCTGTTTCCGATTCTGTGTCTCCCTCTCTCTCTGCCCCTCCCCCGTTCATGCTCTGTCTCTCTCTATCCCAAAAATAAATAAACGTTGAAAAAAAATTTAAAAAAAAAAAAAAAAAAAAAATAGACACAACATAAAATTTACCATTTTAGCCAAAGTAAGTGTACATTTCAGAGCCATTAAGTAATTCACATTGTACTTGTACACGTTACCATTCTCCCTTCCCCCAGCTCCAGGAAACCACTATTCTCCTTCCTGTCTCTATGACTACTTTAGATATCCTATGTTAATGGAATCATAAAATATTTGTTCTTTTGTGTCTAGTTTACTTCACTTAGCATAATGTCCTCAAGATTCATCCATTCTTGTGTCAAATTTCCTTCCTTTTTAAGGTTAAACAATATTGTATGGTATGTATGTACTACATTTTGTTTATCATTCATCCATTGGTAGATATTTTGGTTACTCCTGCCTTTTGACTATTGTAAATAATACTACTCTGAACTCAGTGTGCAAATACCTGTTCACATCCCTGTTTTCATTTATTTTGGGTATATTGAGAGGTGGAATTTCTGGATCATATGATAACTCTATGTTTAATTTTTTGAGGAATCATCATATCATTGTCCATAGTGGCTTTACATTTTACATCTCTACCAGAAATGTACAGTGTTTTCAGTTTCTTCACATACTCACCAACACTGGTTATTTTGTTTTTGTCTTCATTTTTGATAATAGCCATCCTATTACATAGGATTCATCCTATAGTGACATTTGTTTTCATTAACCTTTTTTGGATGACATTAAGAATATTTAGTAGAGGTAAGGCCAACTTGGATCTCAATTAATATATGGATATAATTTAAACGTTGTCTGATATAAGATAATCTTTTGTTGCATTTTTTGATGAATTGCTCTTCTGCTTTTGTTAAGAACTCTTGATTAGGATTTTGAAGCCTTACATTCTCATCCTGGCTTTGCTGCTACTCACCATCTGACTTTAGGAAAGTTGCTTAGTTTCCTTTATATTTAAAAATGTGGATAAGAATTTCTCACTTTATTCATAAGGTTAATATGATTATCAAATGAGTTAGTCAATTTAAAATGGCTTTGAAAAATCTTGAATAATAGATTCATTTAAGGGATTAAAAGTTTATTTACGAGATTACCATTGTGATTACGTTGTACATCAATGTGATGGGTTTTACATTTTGCACATCTAATGCACTTTATAGAACAGTTATTCCTTCTGTTCTCTTCGTGTACTCTGTGTCATCTTTTAATTGTGTGCCATTTAGAATAGTACAGTTATGGAGTGTTGATACAACTACCCAAGGGAGCTATATTACTGGGGAGAAATGTTTTGTCCTTTCTTTGCTTTCTAATTGGATCGTGTTCTTTTAACTACATTTTCATTCAAAATTTGATTGAGATTTGTACCCCTTGATTTGTCAGCTTCTTGAGTTAGACAGTATTACAGACATCCCAGAGTCTATCAATAATAATGAAAATGAAAGCCCAAGAAACTAATCTTGTTTGACAAAGTTTTTGCTCTCTTTGATTATACTCGCTTGTAATTCCTTGATTGACTCAAGTTTGTTTTCTTTAAAGAAACAATTCTTTCTTTAAACAGAAATACAGAAATTCAAATATTTATTTGACTAACTGAAGGGGGATTTTCAGCAAACTGAGTAACCCACTATTTACTCTTCATTTTCCAACTAAGATATATGGACTAGTTTTTTCAAAACCCAGAATTTTATTTTTCCATTTAATGAAAATACTGGAAAGTTAGTGAGTAGGCCTGGAAGAAGAGCAACTTACATGCTCTGCTATGGTACTAATGAGTTTTGTTCTTTTTGAAACACTGACAATTTTCAGATGCCAATTTTAAAAAACCTCTTTAAGGACTTGATACCAGGATGGCCAGCAGGGTTTAGTTATTGGGAAAGTTGTCTACAGTGGTAATTGTAATGGCAACATTTCACATTGTCATAATTGAAGTATTTTATGTATTAGTGAGAAATAGCAAAAAAGAAAAGAAAAAGAAAAAAAAGCAAAAGAAAAAGCAAAAGAAAAGATAACAAGTAAAAACAAATGCCCTGGGAAGAATCTAGAACATAAGAACATAAGGAAACTAAAAACTAAGTAGTAAAATAAGAAATTTAGCTATAAAATTATTTTTAAAAATGTATTCTTTTTTAAATCAGAAGTAACATCCTTCATGTACCTTTAAGTTGGGAGTTTAAGAAATTTGCAGGTCAGAGACGCCTGGGCGGCTCAGTTGGTTAAGCGTCCGACTTGGGCTCAGGTCATGATCTCACAGTTTGTGGGTTTGAGCCCCGTGTCTGGCTGTGCTGACAGCTCAGAGCCTGGAGACTGCTTCAGATTCTGTGTCTCCCTCTTTCTCTACCCCTCCCCCTCTCACACTCTGTCTCTCTCTCTCTCAAAAATAAAACATTAAAAAAAATTTCAAAGAAATAAATAAAAAAGAAATTTGCAGGTCAAAATATATTGATTATGTATATTTTTTAAAAGGTAATTTTTGTCATTCTTTGAGACTCTGATTTAGCAGCTTGTAGTCAGTCCTGGGGATGTATTGGTTTTTATAGTTGACTCACTGGCAAAGTAGGAAAAGCTGTGTTTATGGCATCATATGAATAGCTTTCTGATGGAATCACTTCATTACTTCTGAGTTCCCTGTGCACTTACTTCCCTGTGCAAATATCTATATTTGCATATATAAATGTATGCTTTAATTTTGGAGATTTTAACACTTTCTCTGTAACAGAAATATAGGTAAGTGACATTAGACTTGAGGAATTACAACATTTCAATAGGATCTTCCACATGGATCTTCTGTCTTTTGGAAAAGAAAGTAGAAACTTAAATTATCTAATGGCATCATCTGAAAATTACAGAATTATTTCTGAATTCATTTACTCTGTGCAACTTTGCTACGTAAGCCAGAGGTCTTTTGGGATGTTGGAGAAGCCATTTAGTAAAATAATTGAAATACTTTAAAATCTCATTTAAAATATGTATGTAAAAAAATATATATGTAATAATTTTGCATGATATATTTAGCAAAAATAGTTTATATATCCCTTTTGTACTACCTGAAGTGAGGTTCAGTTTGCCAAGATCAGCATCATCTGGGAGGTTATTAAAAATGTAGAGGGGCACCTGGGTGGCTCAGTCAGTTAAGCGTCTGACTCTTGGTTATGGCTCGGGTCATATCTCACGGTTCTCTGGTTTGCGCCCCGCATGAGGCTCCGTGCTAAAAGCATGGAGCCTGCTTGGGATTCTCTCTCTGCCCCTCCCCTGCTTGTGCTCTCTCTTTCTCTCAAAATAAATTTTAAAACATGTAGAATCTCAAGTCCACAAAAATGTGTATCAAAATCTCCATTTTAACAATATCCTTGAATGTTTCAAAAGCACGTTATTGTTTAAGGAGCTCTACCACTGAGATGTTGCAAAAAAACCTGTCTCCTCTTCACTGAACTAGTGTAATGAGACCATTTCTTATGTCTTAACTCTCTTAATCTAGTTTTGAATTTAGAATACCTTTAGCCAAAAAAAAATTATCACTGTGTTCTCTGAAATCTGTTATTCAATATTTTCATGAAGAGATCAGCTCCTTCATTCTCTTAAACATCTTTGGACACTTCCTATATTCCCAACATTTAATCCTCATAAAAATTCAGTTTTTCAGTGATGAAAATGTGTCCAAGTTAACAGAGCTGGCAAGTGACTGAGTAGGGACATGGACCCAGGTAGTGTGGCTCCCAAATTGGTGCTCTCTCTTTTTTTTTAATTTTATTTAATTTTATTTTTTTTAATTTACATCCAAGTTAGTTAGCATATAGTGCAACAATGATTTCAGGGGTAGATTCCTTGATGCCCCTTACCTGTTTAGCCCATCCCCCCTCCCACAACCCCTCCAGTAACCCTCTGTTTGTTCTCCATATTTAAGAGTCTCTTATGTTTCGTCCCCCTCCTTGTTTTTATATTATTTTTGCTTCCCTTTCAAATTTGTGCCCTTAATCACTGCATGACATCCAGTCAGTCATAACCATGCTCAGCTCTCCTGCATCATGGCAAAACCCAAGGGAGGAAGCTATTTGATTGGTAATAATATTCAGATTACCAAAGCATTGCAGCGATGGTTTAATGGATGGAGGGACTTAACTCTTTGTTCCTAAATCAAGGATAAAAATAATTCCCGATATTTGAATGAAATACTTCATGTGCTTGTATATAGTCACATATGTCTATTTCACAACAATATAATGAATGTTGTAATGTATTCCTTATGCTGATAGATCCTGTCTTACAAGAATAAGAACTGAATTCTTATGCATTGAAAAAAAATATTCTTTTTATGCAATAATCTAGCAACAGCCATGATAATTCACAGATGACTAACCTTTGGAGCCAGACAAAACAATAGAGGAGAGAGAAACTGTCTTATGTAGATGTGAACTAAAATTTCACAGTTGCATATTCAAACTTGAAGCAATTGGGAAAATGGCGTTGTTGATTTATTTCTCTGCCTTCCCTCCTATTATCACCTCTTATGTAGGGTGCCCTGAAAATTGGTGCAAAATATTTCAATTTGATATAACAATGTCATATTTCTTGTAGTAAGGTAAAGATTAGGAGCATGTATATAAGGATTTTTTTCCTGTGCAAACTAGATTGCAGACTAAGGACTAAGAAAATATCTATTTCTATCCTTTTAATGTTATGCTTGCAATGTCTCCTCTAACGCTAGATGAAAATCCTGTTATATAGGTTAGCAGACAGGTAAGACTCAAGCCTTATCTGTAAGAGAGCAGAAACCACTCTATGTCCACAGTTCAAGAAGACTTAAAAGGTTATGACTGATAAAACTAGTAGAGGGTCATTTATATCCACTAAATATGTTATCCAGTTAAAACTAGTTTTTACACAGGAGAGAAGAGCTCGTGGTGAGAGTGAAGAATATTGTGAAATTAAATTTGAGATGTTTATGGAATCCAAATTGATGTCTACTATTGTAATAAGTAATTGATGTAATTTTGCTTTTCAGTGTGTATGTACAGAGAGCCATCGCTACATGAAATTGGAGAAAAACAAGGGCGTTCGAGGAAAAGTTCTGGAACACCAACCATGAATGGAGGCAAAGTCGTGAATCAAGATTCAACATAGCTGAGAACTCTTCCCTTTGTCCCTCTCTCATCCCTTCCCTTTATCCCCTCCCCTTTACCCATTTCCTTCCAATAAATCCACCCAAGGAGAGGAAAATAAAATGGCAACCCAGGACCTAGTGACTAAGATTCTGCACTCAAAATCTTCCTTTGTGTAGGACAAAGAAATTGAACCAAAGCTTGCCTGTTGCAGTTTGGTAGAAATGCACATGCACAAAATATTAGCACACATAAAATCAAGGGAAAAAATAAATCAAGATGCCACAACATTGTGTTGTTATTAATAAAAGGCCAATTATAATGAAGACATAGCTATAATAAATGTGAAATAAAGTTATTATCTTAAAGACAAGGGTTTTGGAGAATTTAACTTAGAAATCAATGTAATACCCTAAATAACTTAAACTTTGGATAATGCTGTGATGTGTGCTGTGTTTTGAATTTGAATTTTCTTTGGGCATCTGGAATTGACACATAATTACATACTGTTTCCAGGATTTTTTTTTTATCATGATATTGAACATGTACAAATTATAGATTCTTCTAACACCTGTATGGTATAAGCCAGGAATCATTTAAAAGTTTAAAATTTTATTCTTGAAGTTGTTACTTAAGATTGTTTCATGCAAAGGATAGACTTCTGTTGAACTTAATGGTATTAGCTGATATCATTCCTTCATAAAAAAGAATTTCAGATTCACCTAGGAGATTATCATATTTTTATCAAAGGGATTAGTCTAGGATCTCATTTTTTTTTTTTTTTAGTCATTTAGAAAAATAAAATGTGTTCTAAGGCTGAAATAACTTTTGGGAATTCTGTGTCATTGCCATGTCTGGGCAGTGATGAATAAGTTATATGCTCTTATCATTTGGTCTGATTGTTTACATTGTACACACATTTGAGAGTAGAGGTGCATGTCTAGCTGTATTAGAGAGTTTTGTACCATCTCTTGCAGCAGGAAAGAAAGAAAAGGAGTTTTGCATGAGGAAATAAGTTTTAGGAAATTGGTCAAAGCAAATTGTAGTTGCCTTTGAAACTTACTAGAGTTTTACGTATGTAATATTTTCCAAACTTCACCAAGAAATTGGGAGGCATGGCTGTGAAATTCCTAACCTAATATCTTATGAAGCCAGTGGTTTGCTTGTTGCTGTATATCCTTGTTAATAAGTCTAGTTGACAATAAATCTGTCTCCTAGAACACAGAAAGGAACTTGATACACTGAGTTTTCAAGGGGCATAGAGAAACAATATGGAATTAACAGTTATGGTTCCAAAAGCATCAAAAAGAAAAAAAAAAAGAACTCAGTGTAAGGACTAGGCAATACTAAAGTATTAGAAAAATATTAGGGAAGAAATGAACATTATATGATCGCCTTGGAAAAAAAATAGATCTACATAGTCCTACAAATCAGGATGGTGTAGAGACATCCAAATTCAAACAAAACAGAATGTTAAAAATGTATGCAGAATTATGGATATTATCAATGAGAAGACGTAGCATGTTACTTCTCCTATAGCTCTACTGTCCAGCATGTATTATTCCAAATATGATTCCCTAAAATATATACACTTTGCAGAAGCTCTAGGCCTTCACTTAAATGACCTTGCCATTGGTTGCTGTATTCTTTCAAAGTCAATGTAGTTCCCCTCACTCTACACAATCATTATTCTTTAATAGTGGTTTGTGTCCTTCACCAAGTACTTAATTTATGTTATCAGGAGGTTAGCAGCAAATGAAATGGAGGAATTTGCCTTATCGGTTGTAAAGAATAAAAGTTATGCATCTAGGCACCTCGGCAAGGATTTTGAACACACCTTTGCAAAAGATATTTGTTTAACAAAATATTTTGAAAGTAACAAATAAAGACATTTAAATTAAAAAAAAAAGAATGTTGCTCTTCTAGGAAAAGAACACACTTGTAAAAAACTTACAAATCTGGTTGTATTTCTCCTTGTCACTCTTGATTCAACTTGCTTTTAAACACACCTGTCACTTCTAGGACCAAACAAACCCCAAGCACAAAGCCTTGTTTTCTTTGAAAAAATTCAAAAAGAGTCTTCTACAAAATGGGTCACAGGCTCATTTAGCATGAAATTACTTGAGCTTTTATGGTGATACACACACACACACACACACCCCACAAACTCATCAGTAACACAATTGACAGTTTCACAAAGTGTTATAAATTACACTGATGATTTCATTACAATATATTTAGTCTGGTTAAATATTAAGAAAAATATGATGGCGATATGAACTGCAACACAAATCCTCCCTCTATTTTCAATGGCTGCCCATCATTTATCATCTAGATTCGTATTTGTCTTCTTCCTCGTAGCAGTTAAGAAGCAGGAGTCCAACCACCTGGTTTCTATATTGTTTTTTTTTTTTTTCATATCATTTAAGCAAATGTTGACCACAGTAACTGTTCAGAAATTAGCTTTGCCTTATTTACAATTAATTTTGAAGAATTAACTGGAAAGCTCACCTTTCTTTTACATATTAACTTGACAAAACCTGTAGTTGAGAGCATAGGGTGAACGTTTGCTTAACTGCTGCTTACGTTTTAGGTACATAAAACCTTTAATAGAAAAAATCAGTATTCACGGTCTTAGTTTTTTTTTTTTAATTACCAAATACAAACATATAATTATCCTATTTCTTCCAAAAATATGAGCCAGTTTAAATAGTTTGTTTTCCAGGCTTCTTCCAAGTAAAATAATTCTTTGATTTTTATCGTTCCAATTTCTGGGTCTCAATTCATTCATCTCTTAAGTTTCTATAAGTCAAATAACTCTTTTTTTCATCCATTGGGATATTCTCAGGAAAAATATAACTTTCAGTAAAGCTTTGTAATTGACTATGTACATATAAGTTAAGATGTGTTTATTCCAAGAGTCCTCATTGTAACATGCTTCAAAATCAGTGGGCTTAAGAATGAAACCAATACTTTTGAGAATCTCAAAACAGTTCTTTGGTCAATATACTTTATTTGATTTTTAAGCTAGAAGTTTGAGGTATGGAAACAAAATGGTGCTGATGTTCCATTTGCTAATTCAGAGACTTGTGCTTCAGGAAACTGGAGGACAGCAAGCCATCCTGTACTTGATCACAGTAATAGTTTGGGTTTTGAATTTTACATATGAATTTCATAGCACATTTTTAGCCACTATGGATTGGCACAATAAAGAGACATCAATTTGATGTAAATTGTGATGCTTTATGGGCCTCATTTTAATCCAGGTAGCTTTTTAGAAGGATTCTCCAATTTAAGAAATGACACTGCTGTAGATAGGTATTATATGTATGGATGATTGTCCTGTGGTGCCACTAGCAAGAGATGAGAATATTAAGACAGAAGTAAAGAATGAAGAATGACTTATTATGTATTGGAAATTTGAAGGTCCTAATTTGGGACCAGTGATTTCTTGACAAAGAAACATAGCTACATCAACAGTAATTTTTTTAAACATGGACCCAGAAATAGCAAATCTACTATTCTACCTTCATGGCTTAGTCTACAAGGCCTTGCTCTGAGAAGGTTTCCCATGATGTTACTTAATTTCGTCTGCACAAGGTGAAACACACTCAAACATAAAAATCCCCTGCTCATTTTAATATCATAAAAGGCTGAGATTATTTCTCTGTCATAAAATTGTAAATAGCATTTTTTAACTCAGAGTCACATTTAAAACAGTGGATTGTTCTACAAATATATATGTGTATATATACATATGCTTCTGAAATAAGGATATAGAGTTTTTATTTGACTTGTGTTCTTTAGTCATAGCTAATCAAAAAATAAAGAGGTTTGAATGCAAAACTTTATATACAAATGTATATTTCTAATGGTAATATAAATTGCCACTTTATAATAAAAAAGGAACAGATGGAAATAATTATCAAAGCACATGCTCCTTCAGACTTAAGTGATTCTGAATTCTTCTTTGATGTAGAAGTATTTTTTTATTTTGAAAAGTTATCTTAAAAAGCTATACTTCCTGATCCAGATTCCATGATAAGTCATATCAGATTGAAAAGTTATGTTTGAGGGCAGGGAAAGATGCTAAATGCAAATCTTTATTTTTCAGTATTTTTCCTTGCAGCCCAAGTTAAAAATTCAATATTTAAAATCTAAATTAAGTGAAAATTATTAATATTCAGAGATGATATATTAAGCTTCAGTAACAGAAGCAAATGTATTAAACATACAATAGCTTTAAAATAATTTCATAATAAAAATTACATCACTAGATGTTTTATTAGTTGGAAAGAATTAATGTTTCTTTGTCTTTGCTCCAAGCACAACTTAAAGACAGTGGCATTCATTTTACTTAAAGTTGTTTAAAAGTCCAAAATACACTCCTATGAATAGAATTGGTATTAGCTCCATTATAAGATTAAATGTTACAATTTTAAGAAATTATTGACACTGAAATGTTTAATAAACATGTTGTATGAGAAAATTGAACAAATTAATGTTTCATTTTTGCATTAAAGCACAGATTACTCAAATCATTGTTTTTTGAGATCAGATTTGTAAAATGTTTATATATCACAACCTTCCTGAAGTAAAAAGCAATTAAAATCTTGAGATGCTCATGCATGTAGACAAAATACTTGCACTTTTTTTTAATATTAAACTTCTTTGGGAAGTCAATGTGTTTATCTTATAATCTGTCAGTGAAAAGGTGCTATGCCTTATTTTTAACAAAACATCAAAATTAGAATCATAATAAATCAGCTTTTTTATTGAACATAATAGCCAAAGCAAAAATTACTTGCTCAATATGAAGTTACTGGTGGTAAACTTAATGTTTTACTTTTTCAGGGTTAAGAACTATATAGCACATTCATTTATTCATTGATTCATAATTTACTAGCTAGAGATTTGGTTGAGTTTAAGGATTGTAGCCTAAATTTTAGTCTCAAAAAAATCCAAGAAAGGCAGACACATAAATAAATAATGTAAATACCTGAAAGTAAGTGTTACAATAGGTATGTGACTAAACCTTTATATACAACTGATAATGCAACAGTGAGGCCTGCAGGGAAGACAGGGATTGAAAAGAAACAGGTATCTACTGAGTAATAAAGAGAGATGACAAGGGGTCCCTCAAGTAGAGGAAATAATTTGAAGAAAAGTTGAGACATGAAAATCACGACTTATTGGGAAATACAAATGAAACAATGAAGGAGGGTTCAAATGAGGAGGTGGGGGGAAACTGAGTTAATACCAATAAAAATGAAAAGTTATTCAAAGTTTTGTCAAGGCGCTCTTTGGATTTGTTTTAGCCTCCGTATCTGTTAGGATGCTTGTGGTTGCTTGTAACAGAATCCCCAAACCAGAATGGCAATTCTCCAGGTTCACAGCATCACTGCCTGAGGCTAAATTTGTCTGCAGCTTTCAGCTCCGCCCACCTCCACCTGTGATAATGTCCCTCTTCAAGTAAGGTATTCTTTCACAAGTTGCAGATGCCACATATTTATATCAAGTGCTGTCTCTTACAGTCTACCTCCCTCCCCACCAAAAAAACAAAAATATTTTCTAAAATCTCATTGGCCCAAATTGGGTAATGTATCCATACTTGGATGAACCACTGAAGCCAGAAATTTGATATGAATTGACTAGTTTAAGTCAACCTGACCCTTTTCTTGGATGTATCTGTTGGATGTATTTTCCCCAAGAAGATACAGGTCTGCATAGATGAGGGATGAATATTTGAGTGGAATTCAGGGTCCATTTATCAAGAAGAAATGGAAATGAATACGGAGTAGCAAATAACAACAAATTTCCATTACTTGTTAATGACTGTATTTCCTCCCACATCTCATTGGATTTTCTAAAACCTGGTTTAGAAAAATTTTGCAAAGATTAGTGGGTTAAAGTTACTGCCATAAACCACGGTGTGTGTGTGAGGGGGGGGGGAGGAAATAAAGGCATTATAGATTCAATTCCCTAAACATGATTAAATGCCCGCTATGCAAAGGCACTGTGAGGGTCACTTAAGAAGATACAAACCACTGTGGTACATTTGACAACAACGTAGTATATATCTGTCAGTGTTTTTAAATGAGCATTACAAAGAGGACTAGAAAATGCATCTTGGCTACTTTAAATCAAAGGTATATATCGTATCTACTTTTTCATAACCAAAAAAAAAGAAGAAAAAACCTGTAACGATTAGACCATTACAAAATATCACCCAACAGTTATTTTAAGTCTTCAACTCAGGGCTACTTGGGATTTCAAAGTCATCTGGGATTGACATACATACCATTCTTGAGTCTTTTCTCTAGATTATAGCATATACTTGAACAACGAATGACGATAAATATATTAATCTCCCAAGCAGCCTATTATACATGGCAGCAGTACTGGTTTTAGAAATTTCTACTTTATATGAAGTAACTTGTTCTTCTGTAGCTCCTACCCATTGTTTCATATTTCACTCCCTAGAACTAGTCAATGTCAATTTAATCCTTCACCTATAGAAAGCATACAGATATTTCAAGATCACTGTCATTTCTTTCCCAATCTTCAAGGGTCTCTACTCATGTGAAATATCTTCAGGTATTTTTTTTTTCCCTAGACACAATATTTATTCTTTTTTTTTCATATATGAAATTTATTGACAAATTGGTTCCATACAACACCCAGTGCTCATCCCAAAAGGTGCCCTCCTCAATACCCATCACCCACCCTCCCCTCCCTCCCACCCCCCATCAACCCTCAGTTTGTTCTCAGTTTTTAACAGTCTTTTATGCTTTGGCTCTCTCCCACTCTAACCTCTTTTTTTTTTTTTTCCTTTCCCCTCCCCCTTGGGTTCCTGTTAAGTTTTTTCAGGTATTTTAAATGTTTTATTTGCCATTCTGTTTTACTTCACTCAGAGCAAATTCTAGTAACTTGGAGTGCATAACTGAACATGATATTCTCGATGTAACTGGTCCAGAGATGCTCCCTCATTCTCATCATGGTAACAGTATTAAATTAAGATTGCATTAGCTTTAAAAAATGTTTATTTATTTATTTTGAGAGAGAGAGAGAGGAAAGAGGGAAAAGCTCAATCGGGGAGATGCAGAGAGAAGGAGAGAGAGAATCCCAAGCAAAGCTCCACATTGTTAGTACAGAGCTCTATGCAAGGCTCAAACTCACTAACCATGAGATCATGACCTGAGCTGAAATCAAGAGTCAGACAGAACCCTTACCAACTGAGCCACCCATGTGCTCCTCTGCATTAGCTTTTTTAACAATCTCATAATTTTTTTTTTAAATTCAGGTTTATTTTTATTAGAACACCTAGGCATTTTCATCTCTATGATTCAAATTAAGATGGAAGTTTGCTGATAGACTCATAAAATAATTCTAATCTGATTAAGTCTTTGAGAAACATACTCAGAATTTTCCAGATGTATGACAAAACTCCCATTCAGTGATTAATCACAAATCATCTACTTGTGTGATTATCTTGTGTGATCAGATCAATCTGTTTTGGGGGATTAACCACAATGCCCTTCATCTTCTCATCTCACTTAACTGGGGTGAGGTTTCAGAAATGATCATTCTGCTGGCAGTGCTTTGTCTTAAGGAGTAGGTGCCCTTATAGAAGACACACGGTTTTGCTCCATTTTAAACTTTCTCTCTTCTCTTTAGTCTCCATTAATTTAATTAGCAATACCCCCAATAATTACATTAATTAGACTTTAAGAATCGTTACTTAGCTTCTCACTGATTTCATTTTTTTTCATTCTGTAATTTTAAATTTTGGCCTACTTATTTCAATAATCAATTACGCATCTCTTCAAATTTCTATTCAACTTTTCTTCTCCGAGTCAGCTTGCAACAGTCTTGTGCACACTCTCAAAGCTCTTAAGCTGGTAACAATTCTGAGGCTTTGAGGACCTGAGAATGCCTTTTTGCTTACTTTGGCCTGTGAAGGACACCTGGGTGGTATCAAGTCCGTGAGTTACCTTCTGTAAAATTCTCTTAATGTGTCATTGACCTGTAGGCTTTTTTAGGGACATACTATACTTTAAATTGAAATTAATATGCATTCTCTGGAATGAGCTTTCATATTATTCTTAAGAATTTAAAATGTGTATTGATATGTCATGTTATCTTTCTAACTCATTTGACAGCTTATCTAGAAAATAATACATTATCTAGAAAAATAATATTTTAATTTATGTGCTGTGTCTCTTATATAGATATCATGCATTAGCCCTACCATTCCATTGCAAAGGCTGTCATCTTCAAAAAATATTTCCTGACCCAGAGAAAACACACCGAACACATACACAAGGAAAACACTGAAGAAGAGGTCTCTAATATGCAAACTACATGTCAGGCCTATCTACGCTTTGGTTTGTCCTTTGTCAACCCCCATTTTCATCCTTGGCTTCATTTTTTTTTTTTATGCATCTATGCATTTTCAGATTGTCATACCACTTGCTTGACTAATCTAGCTCTGAATTAGTTAACATTTTTTTACCCTAATTTTTTGAGTGTAGTTCTTTTCCTTGGCCAGATAAACTCTGGAATAACACAGATTCTATCGGCTCAGCACATCTGGTTAAATAGGAGAACCAATCCATTACAATACCCTTATGTAATGGTTTCACTGAGGTATAACCCCACCCACATTATACCAGATAGCCTGTGTTGGCACATCTCAAACAACACATACAAACTAACATGGAATTATGGGCAAGGGAGACATTGACCCCACTTGACTAACCCACTCTCCATCTTAAATGCTAGAGTTATTTCTGGCCTGCCTCAAAACAAATGACTATGGTTTGTTGAATATAGCCAACATAATTGCGGACTTTCAGAGGGCTATCCACTTCTCTGACAGAGGATACATAGTTATCCGGAACTTAGTCCTAAAAGCAAAAATTGAAGGAGTTAGCTCTCCCTTCTTACTTCCTCCATCCGTTGCCTCTACAACTAGACCCAGGTCTGGTCAAATGTATGTATCTGTCTTCCACGTGAAGGACTCTAATGATTAAATCATCAATCAAAATGATTTAGTTTTCAGGCCTTTTCCATTTATTTAAGGAAACAAAATGACCTGTGCACTTCCTATTATTGGACCTATTCAGTGGTTCTTATCCTGATAGCATATCAGAACTATGTAGGCTCAAGCTGCAAGCCTAGAAAGAGGATTAAATTGGTTTAGAATGAAGACAGGTGATTCCATTCCGTAGGAGTTGAGAATCACCCCACTAAATAACCTCCTAAAAAAGGCATAACCCGTATTTATTAAGTGCCCATTTAAGACTGGATGAATCTGGATTTCTAGACACCTTGTAAGTTGTAAATATCCATGAGACTTATGAGCAGAAGACTCCCTTCCTGAATAAAGCTTAGACAGTTTGAATAGCAGGTGGTGGTAGATGCCACGCCACTTTCCATGTCCCTAGCCATTTCTGGCATCTTGCCTAATCTCCTAGAGAAGGTGTAGTGGTATATTCAGGAGATTTGAAGTTAGCCTCATATTAAATTCATCTATATATTTTGTAATTGATTCAAGGACAATTTTGTCTGTCTGAGCTCAGAGAGATATTATCTAAACAGCCACATCAAATGGGTACTTACATTTCTGCATAAGATATTTGGATCTGGGTTATGTCATAAGCGTGGGCTGCTATCTTGAGATAGTAGCTCCCAAAGGTCATCAGGGCATCTATGAATTATCTGGACCTTTATAGAAAACTGGCTTTATTTCTCCTCTCTCCTGTCATGGCTCACAATGCCGTTTTGTTAGGGTGAACATGCTAAGACATGCTTTCTCTGTTACTTGGAAAGAAGTTCACTTTCTCCTGACAGTGTAGTTTTAGCTATGATATTTCTCTTAGCACGTAGTCTTTTATTGTCTTGGATTAGACCATCAATTCCTGGGACAGAATTTTTCAACACTTTGACTCAGAGCATACTGTCCTCTGCAAAACAAATTGTCACTCCTAATATTTTCCTTTTATGCCCAGCACTATCCCCTAGAAACCAAATAAAAGGCAACATACGACTCTTCCTCTGTTACATGCACACTGACTAACCCTGTCACAACAAGAAAAAGAGTATTCTGTGTGTGTTCCAGAAGGGTAACGCAATTCAGTGGGTATTTTTTTTCTGTACTTTACCATTCAGCCCATTACTACTCTGTATTCTCCAGTCCTGTCCTTATCTTGCCATCGAAACACAGCCTGTCAAAGTTCTAAGTCCCCTTTGGACTTGCCCTGATGATGAGAAGGAAGAGTTAGGAAATTTACTTCAGTTGTCTTGAGTTGCAGTGCTTAGAATCTACTAAATACAAAGAGAGTGCAACAAAAGAACACACGTGGAAACTAGCTCAGGTTCTCTGTCTCTGTCAGAATGGCAGCCAATTATCAGGAAAAGCCTGGGGAAACTTGGTCCTCTATTTTCCAACAGAAGGAGGCTGGAATTGGGTCAGACCTACTATATTACTATAGGGCTTGATGCCAATTTCTTCCATCTTTGACTCTTCCTTATATGGCTATTGTTTTTTGTTTTTTGTTTTTCCAATGGAGCTCCTAGTAACACATTCCCTTGGCAGAGGCTTATGACTCCCATCCAGTGAACAGTCCTGACAGGATGCAGCCTTGTTACCCTTATTTTGTCATAACATCATCATCGTATCTCAGCAATACCATAGAGGACTGAAACAGAGTATTTGGTATAGTAGTAGGCGACGATACTTATAAGAAAAACTCTCATCTAAATCTAGTCAGTGTAGGATCTTGAGCAAGTTAATTTCTCTGTAAATCTCATTTTCCTCACTGTGAAATGGGGGTAGCTTGTAAAGTAGGGATTAATTTGATTGTCTAATTTTTCTTATCCACCTTGAAAATCTTTATCTCTTAATAGTTTTGTTTTGCCCATTTGCATTTAATGTAATTATTGATATGTTTGGATTTTATTTGCTTTTTTATATTTGCTTTCTGTTTGTTCCTTCTGTTAACCTTCTGTTTTCCATTTCTTTGTTTCTCCTTTCCTGACTTCTTTTGGATTATTTGGTGCTTTCTCTAGGGATTACAATAAGCATGTTTAATTTTTACTGTTTATTTAGAATTGATATATTACCACTTTGGATGAAATGTAAAAAACCTTACCTCCATATAGGTTCCTTTGGCCCCTCCTCTTATATATTATTATCTACATACCTTGAAATCCCTATCAGACAAACTTAAAGTTTGCGCTTTTAACCTGCACATACTTTAAACAGCTTAAGAACAGAATAATCAATTATATTTACCTCGATGTTTGGCATTTTTTTTTTTTTTGTTCTTAGTTCCTAATGTTTGCTTTTCATAGTATTTCCTTTCGGTCTAAAAATTTTTCTTCAGTAATTTCTTAGAGCAGGTCTGCTGGCAATGAGTTCCCTTAGTTTTCCTTTATCTTAAAGTGTTTTTATTTCATCTCTATTCCTGAAGCATATGTTCACTGGATAGAGAATTCTGGGTTGAGAGCTCTTTTCTTTCAGCACTTTAAAACCATGGTGCCACTTCTCTCTTGCTTCCATGCTTGTTATCCTCTTGGTAATGTGTCATTTTTCTCTGGGCACTTTCAGGACTTTTTCTTTCCCTTTAACTTTTAGCAGTTTGATTTGATATGTCTGGATGTGAATTTGTCTGTGTATATTCTGTTTGGCATTCACTGAACTTCTGGAATCCACGGTCTAGTTCTTTTGCCAAATTTGGGACACTTTGAGACATTATTGCTTTAAATATTTTTCCTGCACTGCCTTTTTCCTCTTCTTTTGAGATGCCAATAACATGAATGCTAGATTTTTGTTGTTCTTGTTGTTGTTGTCATTTACCCACAGATGTCTAAAGCTCTTTTCATTTTTTCAATTTTTTTTCTCAGTATTGTTCATCTTGAATGGTTTTTATTGATTTATCTTCAAGTTCACTGATTCTTTCCTCTGTCACCTCTATTCTGCTATTGAGCTGGTCAAGGGAGGTTTTTGATTTTAATATTGGTTATTGTGTGTATAGATCTACAATTCATATTTGGTTCTTCTTTATATCTTCTGTTTAGTACTCATTCTATGTTTCCTTTGGTTTTAAAAGTCAGATAATTCTAATATCTTTTTAATTTCACCATTCATGTCTGTTGAT
Source organism: Lynx canadensis (assembly GCF_007474595.2). Classification (NCBI taxonomy): domain Eukaryota; kingdom Metazoa; phylum Chordata; class Mammalia; order Carnivora; family Felidae; genus Lynx; species Lynx canadensis. Next base: position 82,986,743 of record NC_044311.2, on the reverse strand, counting down.
TGCATGTTCCCATGAAAGTTGAGAATTTCATGCTAACTCACATGTCAAGTAATTTTTTAATTGTATCTTGGACATTTTGAATATTATATTATAAGGTTGTGAATATTCTTTAAATCCTTGGACAGTGTTGACATTTTTGTTTTTATAGTCAGTACCTGGTTAGGTTAAGTCTTTAAGTTCCAACTAGCCTCCTGTGTCTGTGGTTCCAATGCCAGTACACTTTTCAAAGCATTCTCATTGCTATTTAGATCTGTCTGGTGTATATGCCACCTAGTGGCCAGATTTAGACATGGGCAGTGGTATATCTAATCAGTTCTCAAAGTCTTTTTATGCTAAATAATATCAACTCCACAAGTGTACAGCTTGGAAAAGAGTCCAAGGTTTACAAACAATTATTTGGGGTTTATCTCCTTAGTTTTTTCCTGTCCATGACCTTCTCATACTTTCTGGTTCCTGGGGGCTTCTCTATTTTATCTTTCAGCTAGAAAACTAGAACTTTAGTTATCCTGCTCTCCAGTGCACTTCTGAAGTGTGCCCACATCATGAGCCAAACAATGGAAGGACAAATAAGACAGAAAGCAATGATGGTTGGCCCCACCCTCTTGGAATTACATCTCAACTGAAGGTAGAGGAAGGTTCTTCTGCTCAGAGTTTTGGCTACTGTGGGTTCTTATTATGCCACAGGATTACTTAGGGGCTGGGCCGAGAAAAAAGGAAGAGAATACAACAGATTTTCACATTGTCTCTGAGTAGTATGATTTTCCCTTTCTGCAACTTGAACCAGTTTTAAAGGGCTTCTCCCAGCTCTCTCTGTCTACTACAGTGCAGTGGTGGCTGGGAGATGTGGGGAAAAAAAATAATAAAGTCATCAATTCATCAGTAATTGAATTCCAGACCTCCTTCCCCAATTTGCTTACTACTTTACAGAGTCCTCAAAGAGCTGCTCTGTGTATTCTGTCCAGATTTTATTCAGTGCAAAACACAGAATGACTGGTACTAACTCCATCTCACCCAGGCTGGACTCCTAACGTTCTTTAAAACTCGAAAAATTTCATGATGTTTATTATATTTTAATTATCTTATTTAAAAGTCAGTTTACTGAATGTGCCTTCCCCATTCACTCCCCTTAAAGGCCAGGTACCAAGCAAAAATATAAAAACCAGGAAAATGGAACTCATATTAAATATTTCCAATACTCTACCAATCCTGTATGATCTGAAGAAAAGTGAAGTGTCCCCATCTAAGCTATCTGCCACCTGAATATTAAATGTGATATTATATTACTTTCAAAATATGTATTTGAAATAATATTTTAAATAGTAAGAGATGCAAATAGCTAAAATCAGCTAATTTCTGTTTAGTCTGATTCAGATTTAGAAATTTGAGGTGGGGATGGCTCTTAATTGGACACTTTTAAAGATTGTTATAGGATCATCCTACAAGCCATAGTTACAGTTAGTGCTTCAAAAGAATATAAAAGCCGGCCACCCGTAAAAATGTATAGAGTCCATAGAGTCAAAACACCTGACCTCTTTTTCCCCAGAAAAATCTGTATTCATGGCTTAAGTAAGTGGGGCACCAAGGAGCAAGTCTGCAGCGACTGCCATCATGGTGCATTTCTTCTGCAAATCAATTACACTCCTATACATAATCATGTCAGAGCCTGACTAGGAAAGTGCAAAATCTTTTCACAGAAGACTCAAAAAGATTGGAAAAAATAATCACTTCTTTGATACCCACATAATAATTATGAAATATAAAATGCCAGTAGAAACACATATGCACTGTATCATTCTTGACAGGTCCTCGGAATAAAATATTAATGTATTTAAATTAAGGGTCAATTCTCATATTTGGCTCATGTGAGACAGTTTTTTAAAAGTAGCTAAAGGTTTTCAGTAGTCATCTGATTTTAAGAAAACATAAAGACAGTATGATTAAATAATATGCTTCTCAGGCAAAATCATGTTAGATTTGCATTTTAGATGTAATTCAATTCTTCAACTTTTTTACACTATTTTATTTCTTTTGTGCACCAATCTCTTCTATTGGACTTCAGCTAGGTTGACACAAAACAGCATTTAATAAATATTCTTCAAATTGTTTCAAATATGCAAAGAATCAGTCATAAAATTTCAGTAAGAAGTAATGAGTTTTTTATCTGACCGTATCAAAGGAAAAAAATTCCCAGCAAGACACTTTTTTAAAAAACAGTCATGAAAAATTTATTTTAAGCAAACAACCCTTGCCATTTAACTACAGTATGTGGCATTCACTGTACTACTGCTAGTTGTTTTTTTTTTTTTTTTCCTCCTTTATTCAAAGTTGCTTTACTGGTGAAAAAATTTAAGCCAGTATTCTACAGTGGTGTGTGGGAGTTTTCTCTGAGCACATATCTTGTTGCTATATAATGGGATATGTGCATATATTTAACTCCCACATAATCTTCTGAACTGCTCTGCTAAAGTCTGTACAGCATATAATCTAGTTAGATGGTTTCTTCCTGGGATTCTGGTTGAAATTATCTCAAGGCTGAATGTAACTTTCTATAGGGTTCAGATTCAATAAGAAGAAATTTCCCCCTTTCCATCAGCAAAAATCTTCACTCTTAGATGAATGTTCAGCATTCTATGGTTACCCAGTAAGTAAATTATTTAGAATAGCATCCATCCAATAGATAAATAATGAGAGCCACATACGTAATTTAAATTTTCAAGTAGCTATATTAAGGTAATAAGAAACAGACAAGATTGATTTTATAATACAATATATATAACCCAATATATCTAAAATATTACCATCTTCACATATGATCAATATAAGAATTATTAATAAGCTATTTTAAATTGTGGATGATAAGGCTTTTGAAATCTATGTCTTAGTGTCTTTTTTAACCAATTCCTTTCTGATCCAAATGCCTCTTTTCCCTGAAACAGTCCCTAATCCTCTGAGCAAAGCAAGGATTTTGAATCCATACATCAGATTATTTGTGCCACAACTAAGTTACTTTATTCGTCTCTGTCTTATGTTTCAGTATCTTTAGATATGTTCTTAACCTCTACTGGATATTTTTCTTAATAACAGTTTGGAAGTATCTTAATTTTTCCCCTTTATTTTGAAAACATGATATATAAATGGCACCCTTTTTTAGAATCTGTAGTTTGAAGCTTCCTGAGTAAAAAAGACAATAGTTTTTCATCCCAGCACCTCGCTATTAACTAATGGTATCTCCCTTGACTCATGAGTCCCTTTACAGTTTCAGTTTAGAAGAAAATTTAGTTCCATGAAAACTCACTTCATCTATGCAGAGTAGGAAAATAAAAAAGAACATTACACATATACCCTGTGAAGTGTCCTGAAAATTTTCTTCACTAACTAACTTTGGAAAAAGAAAAAAAGAAGCTAGATATTAATATATATCAAGTGCTTAGAATTAGTCTTCAGTCATGAAAATGATTTTCTGGCTCATATCCAAATTTGTTTATTAAAGGGGTTTCTCACATGTAATGTGTGTATAATTTAAATACATATCTAAAAGGATAATTTCAAAACTAACTTTAAAATAATTTTAGAAGTTAGTTTCTTCTTGTGAATTACATGAATGTTTAGTCACATGGAAGAGCTGTTCGGTTGTTTTTATGAGTAGAGAGAGAATCTCACCCATGTGACAGCTATAGTCTTCATCTTGATATAAAAATATATATATATAATTTATTTATATATATTTGTATGTATTTATATTTTATATATTATATATATTTATATTTATATTTATAATTTATATATATAATTTATTTTTATATATATATAAAATTTGACCTAAAACAGAGTTTTGATTTGTGAGTTAAAATCATACGTTAAAAAGTGAAATCCCACACACACAAAAAAAGAAGGAAGCCAAGAAAACAGGCTGGTCCTGTACTTTCAGCAACATTTCAGTAGAATATGGAAATATAATAATAAAAACACCACCACCACAATAATAGTATCTATCATATGGATAAAATGATTCAGAAGTGAAGAAAGTATATGGAAATGGTAAAAGTCTATACAAAGCATGACTATGCTGATTTCTCCTTACCTTTTTACGGTCTTTTTCTATCCCGCGTTCTTAGGGGTTTCTTGCTGATATCAGCATTTAGTAAGATAATCCATAAAACTGCCAGTGGGACTTGCTTTGTTCCCAGGCAACAGAGGCTTATTTTAAATATGGTCTTTCAGAAGCCATGATTCATCACGGCTGTCTAAGCCTGTAGTGACATTTCACAGTGGAGATCTTGAGAGAACTGAATCTTTCAGGTGCCCTACCAATTCAATAGAGCTGGTAGTAACTAAACAGCTACATTGTACTTTCATATTCACTCACTAATTGGTAAGTGTGAGCCAGGCCCTCTGCGCAGAACAGAGATACAGAGATACATCCCTCATAGGCCTCACTGTCATGGATTTTCCAGCATTCCATGGTGGCAACTATACAAAAAATTATTTTCACACGTGATAGAGTGTATGTAAGATGCTATTAAAAGATATAGATTATATATTAGAAATGGAGGTGATAATTCAGTGGAGGAACCAGCATTCCAGGCAGAAGTAGTCTGAGCCAAAGATACAAAGTTACAAAAATGCAATATATGGTCAAGGTAGATGGGCCTCTTGGTTACAAGGCCCTTTATTTCCATTGTCCCAAAACTGTTCTATTCCATGAAATTTTCTTTTTGACCACCATAGGACCTATGAAAAAGGCACTGATTTTTAAGATTTTTCAAAAAGTTAAATGCTTGGTCTCAGGCTAAGATTAAGTGAGAGGAGAGGTTTTACCACGTACTGGAGCATGCAGTCACTTTTTGGCTTTGTGTGCTTACCAACTCATCTATGTAGCAGCCAGAGGCTGTTTACATATTTTCATTTCGTGATATGGCAATGTGTATTTATCTTCTTAT